>NC_057795.1:167825524-167833085 GCF_018294505.1 Triticum aestivum
CCTCGACGCCTCTGCCCGCGCCTGCCCCGTCCGATCTCAAGACGCGCCCCGCCCGCGCTCACCGTGGCCTCGCCCCGCACCGTTGCCTCACTCCCGCGCCGGTTCCCTCTCCCCTCTGCCCCCGCGCGAGCACCACCGCTCCTCGCTCGCCCCGTCGACGGCGCCCTCGCCTCCGTCCCCCTGCTCCCCCGACAGCGCCGGCCCCGAGCGCTCCTCCCCGCGGTCGCCTCTCCACAGGCCACGGCCGGTGCGCCCCGCTCCGGCCATGACCTCGCCGTGGTCACCGCTTCCTAGATCCGGCCCCTGCCGGGTCCACCCATCTGGGCTGCGCTCGTTAACCCGTTAGCCCACACCCGCTTTTGGCCCTTGTGAGCCTATGACAGGGGGCCCCACGCCCAGAACGTTTTATTAAAAAAAGGAATTAAAATTAATAATAATAAAATTAATTAAGGAATTAATTAAGTTAATTAATCATAATTAGATTAATCAAATTAACTAATTAGTCTAATTAAACTGTGATTAGTTTAGCTAAAACCTGATTAGCCTAAACAGGGTATGACAGGTGGGCCCCGCTGGACCCACACGTCAGTTTGACCAGTCAACGCCCCTGTTGACTGCTGACGTCATGCTGACGTCATGATGACGTCAGCAAATGCTGTTTTGGATAAGGTTGGGTTTAAATGGATAAATAAAATTAGAAAATGATTTAAATCTTTAGAAAATCATATCTTTTAATCCGTAACTCGGATGAAAATACTTTCTACATGAAAGTTGCTCAGAACGACGAGACGAACCCGGATACGCAGCCCGTTCATCCACCACACACCTCTAACATACGAAACACGCAACTTTCCCCCTCCGGTTCATCTGTCCGAAAACGCGAAACCCCGGGAATACTTTCCCGGATGTTTCCCCCCTTCGTCGGTATCACCTACTACCGCGATTGGGCACACCTAGCATCGTCACTTGTCATGTCATGCATCGATATGCATTTGTTTGCATTGTATTCATTGTTTCTTCCCCCTCTTCTCTCCGGTAGACTACGAGACCGACGCTGCTGCTGCCCAGTTCGACTACGGAGTTGACGACCCCTCCTTCTTGCCAGAGCAACCAGGCAAGCCCCCCCCCTTTGATCACCAGATATCGCCTATTCTACTCTATACTGCTTGCATTAGAGTACTATAGCATGTTACTGCTTTCCTGCTTTCTGTTATACCTATCCTGATGCATAGCCTGTCCTTGTTACTACTGTTGATACCTTTAACCGCAATCCTAAATACTTAGTATAGGATGCTAGTTTATCATCATTGGCCCTACATTCTTGTCAGTCTGCCTTGCTATACTATTGGGCCGTGATCACTCGGGAGGTGATCACGGGTATATACTATACATACATACTATACAGATGGTGACTAAAGTCGGGTCAGCTCGAAGAGTACCCGCGAGTGATTCACGGACTGGGGGCTGAAAGGACCTTTGTCCCGACGGCCCTCTGTGTGGGTCTTTGTGGCGGAGCGACAGGGCAGATTGAGACCACCTAGGAGACAGGTGGGCCTGGCCCTGTTCGGCGTTCGCGGATATTTAACACGCTTAACGAGATCTTGGTATTTGATCTGAGTTGGCTATGAACCTATACGCACTAACCATCTACGCGGGAGTAGTTATGGGTATCCCGACGTCGTGGTATCAGCCGAAGCACTTCAGACGTCAGCGACGGTGCGGCGCGCGCCAGATTGGACTGGAACGCCTGCTAGGCTAGGTCTGCTTCCGGCCGCCCACGCAACGTGCAGGTGTGCTCAGGGCGATGGGCCCAGACCCCTGCGCGCTTAGGTTTAGACCGGCGTGCTGGCCTCTCTGTTGTGCCTAGGTGGGGCTGCGACGTGTTGATCTTCCGCGGCCGGGCATGACCCAGGAAAGTGTGTCCGGCCAAATGGGATCAAGCGTGTTGGGTAAGTTGGTGCACCCCTGCAGGGAAGTTAATCTATTCGAATAGCCATGATCTTCGGTAACAGGACGACTTGGAGTTGTACCTTGACCTTATGACAACTAGAACCGGATACTTAATAAAACACACCCTTCCAAGTGCCAGATACAACCGGTGGTCGCTCTACCTCAGGGATATGAGGAGGGGATCGCCGGGTAGGATTATGCTACTTGGAGATGCTATTTGGAGATGCTACTTGGAGATGCTACTTGGAGGACTTCAATCTACTCTCTTCTACTTGATGCAAGACGGTGGCTGCGAGAAGCGTAGTCTTCGACAGGATTAGTTATCCCCCTCTTATTCTGGCATTCTGCAGTTCAGTCCACTGATATGGCCTCCTTACACATATACCCATGCATATGTAGTGTAGTTCCTTGCTTGCGAGTACTTTGGATGAGTACTCACGGTTGCTTTCTCCCCCCCTTTTTTTCCCTTTCCTTTCTTTCTGGTTGTCGCAACCAGATGCTGGAGTCCAGGAGCCAGACGCCACCGTCAACGACGACCCCTACTACACTGGAGGTGCCTACTACTACGTGCTGCCCGCTGATGATGACGTGGAGTAGTTTAGGAGGATCCCAGGCAGGAGGCCTGCGCCTCTTTCGATCTGTATCCCAGTTTGTGCTAGCCTTCTTAAGGCAAACTTGTTTAACTTATGTCTGTATTCAGATATTGTTGCTTCCGCTGACTCGTCTATGATCGAGCACTTGTATTCGAGCCCTCGAGGCCCCTGGCTTGTATTATGATGCTTGTAAGACTTATTTATGTTTTAGAGTTGTGTTGTGATATCTTCCCGTGAGTCCCTGATCTTGATCGTACACGTTTGCGTGCATGATTAGTGTACGATTAAATCGGGGGCGTCACAAGTTGGTATCAGAGTCGACTGCCTGTAGGAATCCCCCTTCCACACTCCTTGGCCGAAGTCGAGTCTAGACATTACAAAAACTTTTACTAACTTGGCTGTGTGCCTTACGGGCCCACGTCGCCATCGGGTGGTACTAGGATCTTTTATTCCTCGACCTATACTCTGGGACTCTGATCTCTCTTCTATTCGGGTTAAATGATTTTTGCTAAATCTAACATTAGGATCTCGTTATCGCTTTCACCCGGAGAGCCCCTTATTAATGATGGTCGTCTGCGGCACGTGAAGACCCTGAAGATACTCTCCGCTGTTAACCCGAGAACTTATGTTCATCGCATTTGCAATTCCCCTTCCACCGTCAACCCTTATGAATAACTACTTTCAGTTGTTATTATTACATTCATCCCCAGTTGGTCTTGTTATTACCAGATACCTCGAAACACTCGTCGTTGTTTCGATAATCCTTTGAGCTTATCGCCTTGCTGTTCTTTGTCACCTGAATACCCCTAAGAATAAATTTCTCACACCTTTCAAGTATCCGCTCATCCCAGTTGTTCAGGTGTTTCACAAAAGTCTTTGAAATAATATTCAATCCTGCGAAAATCCTTAGCAGCTTTATTGCTCTGCAAATACTTGTCTACTAGCATTATGGATGCTTCCCATATATCTGGCAATATTCACTAGTATCTTTTGACACCGTCATTTTGATCCTATTGATTCAATATGTGTGCGAATGCACACAATCATCTATCAACCCTTCTAAATTATCTTTCCGACTCAGACATCATTTTTGAACATGAGCTGGTTCTCGACCAAACTATTTGTCGCCAATTGTGCCTCTGGTCTGTCCAACTTATCCATCCTTGATCAGAGTGACTGCTTCTGATCCTTTGTTTTGGAAATCGTAATTCCTTTGTTATCTAAGCATCGAATTATTCCGATGTTCTATAATATGATGCTCGTGCATTTTTTCTTTCTCTGATGGAGTACCAATACTCACATCAGCTACGTTGTGGATCACCCGATCCATTGTTGGATTGTTATCCGACAGTGTCCTTCATATTCAATCACCTGGTGAGTTCTTCCCCTGATACATAGTGCCTTTGGTAAATTTTATCATCTGCTTGGACAACCATGCTCTGCTTTCGAGCTGGTGGTACTTACTATTGAAGCTTGTGGTATATTTTTCCACGATACCCTGACGGGTGGAACCTATGCCTTCCTTTATATGTGTGAACTCGGAAGTTTTCACGAGTCATACTCATCTGGTATTTCACCAGGTAAAACTTTCAACACTAATGCCTTTATCAAAGCGAGACGTGAATGGAAGGTTATACATTGGAGAAGTGGGAGTCGACCTTGAACTTTGTGTTCATGCCCATGGACACGATGTAGATCCTATCATGGAAGCTTCTTGTAATAATAACTATTTCCTTGTTATAGTATCATTTGGAATCTGTGAATTGATCCTTTGCAATCATGGATCCGACCATATTTTCTACTTGATTCCATTTCTCGGACAAGTTAAACCACTTGTCCTCTACAGATCAATACACCCATCCAACCTCTATCTTGATCTACCTTCGAGTACTAACCCCCTAGTATCTCGAGGATATCAACCGATTGCCCTACATCTTATGCATTTCTGATGAAGTAGTGCCTTTCCCCGTCTTAGTCACTCCACGGGTTCTTGGTTGTCGTCAACCGAGAACACCGATTAGCGAATCGAATCGCCCCTGTGATTCAGTACTCCTAGTACATTGTGGATGAGAAGTTTAATACTCCATCACGTCATTCCTAGCCTGATCGGCTATATCATTTTGTGCTAAATTTTAACTATGCTACCTGGTCCTTTCTTCCCGGAGCACAATTTTCGACGATGAGCTAAGCTTACGTCGATTTTCCTCATCATATCATTTCACCTTGAACAACAAGCTTGATTTCAAGTTTGTGTCGTACCCATGGTTCCAATAACCTTTTGCTTCATAATTCCTTTAACTTGATGTCATCGCCGATGGATTACATCTTCGTGGAGCCTCTCGACAAAATTTTTCGTGATCATCATCAACATCTTGACTCCTTCCTGGATATCTATTGAATTCATGATGAGAAATACCATGCCTTCGATGATTTGTGTTGTCATCGACCACTTTAATGCCTCCCCTCCAACACAAACTTGTTCGTGTTTTGTGTTGTACCTTGAGATCCTTGCTACCCAGCATTGTTCTTCTTTACCTTGGAATATTACCACCTTTTTTTTAGAATGTCGTGAGAATTTCACCACCTCTTAAGAAATTCTTGTTGCAGCGATGCTTCTCGCCATCACCATTCTTTCTTGGTCCCCGTGTTGGTTCTAACCAGGATACCAACAGATGAACATTGCAATTTGGATTCTGCTCTTCTAGCAACCCTATTGCTTTGAAGTTAATGGTTGGCTGTTCATTTTTAAACATTTGATTATTGAATCACCATTCCGACGTTGGTTGTGCAACCCAGCCCATATTTCGGGTGCACCTTTCAACCAATGTTTAATTGTGTATGTTTTCCTCGAGCATACATCATGATACCATTTGATCTAACAAATGTTATCTCCTTGTTCACATAAATGCGGAAATCCATCTTTTGTTAATCTCGATGAATTGTCGCTGATTCCATCAGCCACCTCCTCACCCTCTCGTTGGTTTACCGATGAACTCTTGTTTCGGAACTGGCTTCCATGGTTCATCTCCCGAGAATCTTCGATGTCATCTCGTCAATTTGTATCGCACCTTTTCTCCTCAAGCATCGTGAGTTTGAGGTATCCTAACACTGATCAGATCTGAATCTCGGTCAGATATGATGGTTGGAACATTTTTCCAAGAGTTATAACACTGGTCTTTTATGACCCGGTAAGGTGATGGCATGCCCAGCACACTTGGCCGGATGAACTGCTGTTATAGTTTCCTTATTAGCAAGGTTATCCATTCTTCCACGAGGAAATTGTAAGACTTATTCTACAAGTTGTTCCTGATGGATCCTTCCTGTATCCAAAGTCTGACCTTTGCTTGAAGACCATGTCAATACTATCTCGAAGCATGTCTGTGGTACTCCGATTTTCAACAAGAACATTTGAAGCCCAATGCTAAATGTTTCCTGCTCAATTATCCAAGCACCGCTGTATGGGTAATATCATGAAATTCCTCTCCCCTTACATAAATGGTTTTCTACTTTCTATCCTGTCATGGATATCATGCTCTGTTTGACCTTGGGAAGGAAATACCCCTGAAATATGTGTTTTAACACATTTTCCTCTCCATTGTTCTGTTTAATCTGATAATCATATTTTCCTTTCCATTGTTTGGTTTAACCTTTCTTGTGATCTACATGACCTAAGCAGTAATATTCTCCTGCTTAGGTAAGCACCTTATTGTACCACTCTGTCTGTAAGACCCTGTTACTATTGTTGATGACATTCCGGTAACCACCGATGGGTGAGAACTTTGCCAATTGGTTCGCCTCGTTCAACGAGCGGGAAAATGGTTTCTCTTTGTTCCTCATCCTTGGTACCGACATTGTTGCCGACATAGCTGACAAGCTATCCACTGACATGCCTCCCTGTTGCGGCTATGCAAGATGTCACCACCTTTCCTACTTTCAACCCACATGGTGGGCCCATAACCCACAGATCCACTGGATCGAAACCTGACTCTTCTTCACAACCCGGATTCTAATGTATCCTTTGCACCTGGCTTCATGTGAGATTCACGAGCTAAATACTATACCATTATTCATCCTGGGATCAGACACCATGTTATTCTCGTTGTTCAAACCCCCATTCTAGCTTCTGTCTAGTCATCGAATGATTGCCTACCCATTTGAAACTTTGGTACCAGCGTATATTGCACTCAACGAATTCACTGAAATACAACTCGTGGGGTACCTTGTGTATTTCCCATTGAGTTCACCGTCAGATTCCCAGCTTTGTGGAGATGCGTTCTTCCGAAGTTTTTTTTCCCCTTGGTCGCGTTCGTAGGACAACGGAGATCCCGAAGAAAGGATGACAACTTGGTCATGGTGGCTTGAAGCAGAGAAACGAAGACATCAACATAATGGATCGACCTCTTTGAGGAGAGCAACCAAGACTGGGAACACTCGCTAGAATTTCGTAATCAAAACTTTCCCCCTTACTCCCCTCTTAAATCTCGGGACGAGATTTCTTGTAGTGGAGGAGAATTGTGACGCCCGGATAATCATGCTACAGTAATCCCACGCTAATCATTCCACATCACCTCGGTTACTGTTGCTAACCTCGCAATGATTCGAAACCGTTTCAAAATTTAAATTCTAAATATGTCAAACAACAAACGTTTTCAAAGTTGAAACAAAAATGTTCGGTGGTTGCCGAATATTACAAGGGTAATTATAATAAAGAAAGCATATTTTTTGAAAGTGCCTGAATATTTTAAAATGAATTAAAACAGAAAAGAGAAATAATAAAAGAAAATGCAAAACAGAAAACAAAATATAAAAAAAAGGAAGAACTTCCCCCCCACTGGGCCACGACCCAGCTAACCGGCCCAATTTCCCCCTGGCCTATAACCACCCCACCCCCGTAACCTAACCCTAACCGGTCCATTCCCCCCCCCGATCCACCTCTCCTCTTCCCCCCCCGATCTGGATCAGGATTGGCCTCGATCCCGCCACCCCGTCGCCCGAACCCCCACCGACGCCGTGCCGCC
>NC_057795.1:167833448-167847161 GCF_018294505.1 Triticum aestivum
CCGTCCGGCCTCAAGACGCGCCCCGCCCGCGCTCACCGTGGCCTCGCCCCGCACCGTTGCCTCACTCCCGCGCCGGTTCCCTCTCCCCTCTGCCCCCGCGCGAGCACCACCGCTCCTCGCTCGCCCCGTCGACAGCGCCCTCGCCTCCGTCCCCCTGCTCCCCCAACAGCGCCGGCCCCGAGCGCTCCTCCCCGCGGTCGCCTCTCCACAGGCCACGGCCGGCACGCCCCGCTCCGGCCATGACCTCGCCGTGGTCACCGCTTCCCAGATCCGGCCCCTGCCGGGTCCACCCATCTGGGCTGCGCTCGTTAACCCGTTAGCCCACACCCGCTTTTGGCCCTTGTGAGCCTATGACAGGGGGCCCCACGCCCAGAACGTTTTATTAAAAAAAAGGAATTAAAATTAATAATAATAAAAATAATTAATTAATTAATTAAGGAATTAATTAAGTTAATTAATCATAATTAGATTAATCAAATTAACTAATTAGTCTAATTAAACTGTGATTAGTTTAGCTAAAACCTGATTAGCCTAAACAGGGTATGACAGGTGGGCCCCGCTGGACCCACACGTCAGTTTGACCAGTCAACGCCCCTGTTGACTGCTGACATCATGCTGACGTCATGATGACGTCAGCAAACGCTGTTTTGGATAAGGTTGGGTTTAAATGGATAAATAAAATCAGAAAATGATTTAAATCTTTAGAAAATCATATCTTTTAATCCGTAACTCGGATAAAAATACTTTCTACATGAAAGTTGCTCAGAACGACGAGACGAACCCGGATACGCAGCCCGTTCGTCCACCACACACCTCTAACATACCAAACACGCAACTTTCCCCCTCCGGTTCATCTGTCCGAAAACGCGAAACCCCGGGAATACTTTCCCGGATGTTTCCCCCCTTCGTCGGTATCACCTACTACCGCGATTGGGCACACCTAGCATCGTTACTTGTCATGTCATGCATCGATATGCATTTGTTTGCATTGTATTCATTGTTTCTTCCCCCTCTTCTCTCCGGTAGACTACGAGACCGACGCTGCTGCTGCCCAGTTCGACTACGGAGTTGACGACCCCTCCTTCTTGCCAGAGCAACCAGGCAAGCCCCCCCTTTGATCACCAGATATCGCCTATTCTACTCTATACTGCTTGCATTAGAGTACTATAGCATGTTACTGCTTTCTGTTATACCTATCCTGATGCATAGCCTGTCCTTGTTACTACTGTTGATACCTTTAACCGCAATCCTAAATACTTAGTATAGGATGCTAGTTTATCATCATTGGCCCTACATTCTTGTCAGTCTGCCTTGCTATACTATTGGGCCGTGATCACTCGGGAGGTGATCACGGGTATATACTATACATACATACTATACAGATGGTGACTAAAGTCGGGTCAGCTCTAAGAGTACCCGCGAGTGATTCACGGACTGGGGGCTGAAAGGACCTTTGTCCCGACGGCCCTCTGTGTGGGTCTTTGTGGCGGAGCGACAGGGCAGGTTGAGACCACCTAGGAGACAGGTGGGCCTGGCCCTGTTCGGCGTTCGCGGATATTTAACACGCTTAACGAGATCTTGGTATTTGATCTAAGTTGGCTACGAGCCTATACGCACTAACCATCTACGCGGGAGTAGTTATGGGTATCCCGACGTTGTGGTATCAGCCGAAGCACTTCAGACGTCAGTGACGGAGCGGCACGCGCCGGATTGGACTGGAACGCCTGCTAGGCTAGGTCTGCTTCCGGCCGCCCACGCAACGTGCAGGTGTGCTCAGGGCGATGGGCCCAGACCCCTGCGCGCTTAGGTTTAGACCGGCGTGCTGGCCTCTCTGTTGTGCCTAGGTGGGGCTGCGACGTGTTGATCTTCCGCGGCCGGGCATGACCCAGGAAAGTGTGTCCGGCCAAATGGGATCAAGCGTGTTGGGTAAGTTGGTGCACCCCTGCAGGGAAGTTAATCTATTCGAATAGCCGTGATCTTCGGTAACAGGACGACTTGGAGTTGTACCTTGACCTTATAACAGCTAGAACCAGATACTTAATAAAACACACCCTTCCAAGTGCCAGATACAACCGGTGGTCGCTCTACCTCAGGGATATGAGGAGGGGATCGCCGGGTAGGATTATGCTACTTGGAGATGCTATTTGGAGATGCTACTTGGAGATGCTACTTGGAGGACTTCAATCTACTCTCTTCTACTTGATGCAAGACGGTGGCTGCGAGAAGCGTAGTCTTCGACAGGATTAGTTATCCCCCTCTTATTCTGGCATTCTGCAGTTCAGTCCACTAATATGGCCTCCTTACACATATACCCATGCATATGTAGTGTAGTTCCTTGCTTGCGAGTACTTTGGATGAGTACTCACGGTTGCTTTCTCCCCCCCTTTTTTTCCCTTTCCTTTCTTTCTGGTTGTCGCAACCAGATGCTGGAGTCCAGGAGCCAGATGCCACCGTCGTCGACGACCCCTACTACACTGGAGGTGCCTACTACTACGTGCTGCCCGCTGATGACGACGTGGAGTAGTTTAGGAGGATCCCAGGCAGGAGGCCTGCGCCTCTTTCGATCTGTATCCCAGTTTGTGCTAGCCTTCTTAAGGCAAACTTGTTTAACTTATGTCTGTACTCAGATATTGTTGCTTCCGCTGACTCGTGTATGATCGAGCACTTGTATTCGAGCCCTCGAGGCCCCTGGCTTGTATTATGATGCTTGTAAGACTTATTTATGTTTTAGAGTTGTGTTGTGATATCTTCCCGTGAGTCCCTGATCTTGATCGTACACGTTTGTGTGCATGATTAGTGTACGATTAAATCGGGGGCGTCAATTTTTCTATTGTTATTGTTTGCTCCTATTCTGATGCATAGCCTCCTTTTGTAACCTGCTTATTGTTACCTTACCGGCTTATCCTAAACTGCTTAGTATAGGTTGGTTAGTGATCCATCAGTGACCCCCACCTTGTCCTTGTTGCCCCTGCTTCATCATTGAAGACCCGATCAACGGGATCGAAGACCAGGCCCCGGCACCGCACATCACTTTCCCCTTAGTTGCTCGACACTACTGGGATACTATCGAGTGCTGAGGGTGAGACCTCTACAACACTTCTGATGTTAACCCTGTAGTGTAGCTATTCGGTCGTGGTCATCGAGGGTGATTTCCTCTTTAACCACTTCCGATACGACTCTGTCGTGCAACCCCTCAAGTGTGAACCTCGAGGGTGATTCCTCTACGTTCACCTTGATGATTACATTGAGTGGAACCCATCGGGGGTGATTCCTTGGGTTTTCCTCTTGATGCTTGGACACACGGATACTTGGACTTTACAACTGTTACTTGGAAAGTGATGTGGAGACGGGTTGACCTGGAAGGTGCCCGTGAGATAATTACGAGGCGTGGCC
This sequence comes from Triticum aestivum, assembly GCF_018294505.1. Lineage (NCBI taxonomy): Eukaryota > Viridiplantae > Streptophyta > Magnoliopsida > Poales > Poaceae > Triticum > Triticum aestivum. The sequence continues at coordinate 167,836,842 of NC_057795.1, forward strand.
GGGCATTCTTAGCCCTTGCCGCAAGTCCTCGAGACGGGGCAACGGGGTCACCTCTTTCGTGAGTCTCTGCTTGTTACCGCGCGTTCCTAATCCACTACGATTATGGCCAGCGATGGTGCTCAGGTGACCACAGCAGCACCGAAGGTGAGCCTCCCCTCCTCTCCCTAATTGCCTTCATCTTCCTCCCTCACATCTCCCTTATGCCCGCAGGTGCCGCCATGGGCATCTCAATCTTGTCTCCCACCGCCGCTCTGGATCCTGATGTCGTTGTGCGTCAGATCTCCTCTACGGCATTCAGTTGAGATAGGGCGTCGTCGGCATGCAGTTCGCCTGGTTCCCCTCGCTGCGGTGCGGTGCGTCACCGTCGTTCTATTGCACTTTGGGACCTTCTTTTTCTTCAGATTTTGCTTGTCTGCAGTTCGCCTATGATCTTGGTGCGGTGCCGTGGATGTGCCAGCGGCCGCTCTCTGTGTAGTTGGCCACGCTGTCCTTTGCAGATCGCTGGAGGGAGAGAGGAGGTGCTCTACATGGCGTGTTGCAGCTCCTGGTGCCACTCCAGTGCAGCTCGGTTTGTGCACAAAAGTGGAGTTCTTTTTTTTGTTGTTGTAGTAGTTCCTCATCATTGTAATATGTGTGTGTTTGTACTATGGATTAAAAAGAGGATCACTGTAGTTCGTTCGCCCCGTCTCGTATTCCAAAGATGTACAGATCATAGCTCTCTCGAAAACATTAAAACAAAAAAATAATTTTGTTTAGGTGCAGCTCACTTGTTTCATTGCCGCAGTGATCTTCTCTCTCCCAGTGGTTCACTATGTTGCCAAGTGCAGTGGTTCACTATGTTTCCAAGTGCAAAAACAAATTGGAAAAGTTGATTTTTTTAATGCAGCTCACTCTATTGTTGTGTGCAATAGAAAGAAAAGGAAAAAGAAAAATTGATGCAGTACACTCGCCTCGTCCCTACAGTGCATACTCGTAGATAGAAAAATTACAGAGACGATAAAAGAAAAAGAATGTGGTTCACTTTTCATAGTATTGCTGTTTACCAACGCTCGATATGAAGTGCACTCCACCTTGTTTGGGGAAATTTATGTCCCACAAAAAAGAAATGGTGCAGTGCACTTGTCACTTGTCCGTCTGATGAAGTGCGGGTCTCAGTATAAAGAAGTGTGGTTTGCCAACTCATTTGGAAAAATTTACGTCCCACAAAAAAGAAACAATGCAGTGCACTTGTCTGTCTGATGAAGTGCGTGTTTTAGTCTAAAGAAGTGTGGTTTGTTACCTTGTTTGGAAAAATTTACGTTCCACAAAAAGGAAATCATGCAGTGCACTTGTTTTTCTAATGAAGTATAGTTTTTAGTCTAAAAGAAGTGCAGTTTTATGTCTGATACAGTACATATGACGATTTTTGGTGTCACGAAAACAGAGTGTCCGCATTTCGTTAAAATTAAAATTGCTCCTAAACTATAAGGAATCTGAGAGAGTGTTCTATATGAAAAAATAGCGTCTCGTCGATATCTTTCCAATGGCGTATAGTTTGAATCATTTCGACCAGCGGTTTGTAAAAATTTCGCGAAAAACGGCCGCTGCCTCTCGTTGTCAACCGCATGATTTTTAAAATTAACTAAAAAACCATAAGGAATCTCAAAAACTTTTCAACATATGAAAGTTGCGTCTCGTTCGTAGCTTTTCAACGGCGTATCACATGCCTCGTTTTGACAAACGGTTAAAAACTGGAGCAAAAACAGTACCAAAAATTTGAAAAAAATTTGAAAACAGAATTTCGCGGTTTAGTAAATTTGAAACCGCTCTTAAACCGTAAGGAATTAGAGAAACATTTATATATGAAAAAAGATGCACCTCGACGATATCTATCCAACGGCGTATCGTTTGCTTCATTCCGATGAGCGGTTTAGAAGAAATCGCGAAAAAATGCTCGCTGCCACTCGTTATGGGCCGCACCATTTTCAAAACTGCTCTTAAACCGTGTGGAATCTCGAAAAGTGTTCAACATGTCGAAGTTGCGCCTAATCCATAGCTTTTCAACGGTATATTACAAGCCTAATTCCAATAAACGGTTAAAAAATTAGAGCGAAAACAGTACAAAAGAAAAAATAACGCGTGCAGTTTTTTCCGGCGAGAAGTTCACTCGCGTGAGTGCTGCAGCACACTTGGTTCAAAGAATGACGTGCATTTGCGTTCGGCGTGCAGTGCGGAAGTGGTGTGCAGAATAGTTATTCTGCTAATATTAACAGAATAGACCGTCTATATATATATATATATATATATATAGAAAGTCTATTTAATACCCTGGGTGAGGAATAAGTAATTCTTCACCCTGGTCAGTCGACCACTGTTTGGTTCAACCCAGCACAAACTGATGTAAAATTATAGCCAAAATTTGATTGTGCCATCATAATTTTACGTTGACGCTGGAAGGTCGCGGGGATTAGGAGCTAGCCCACCCCCCATACATTTTTTTCAATTAATTAAGATGGGAGCGGTTTCGTCTGACCGCCGACAAGCGGGCGGTGATTGGCGGAGGGCTCGACGGCGAGGTGGTCCATAGAGAATTCTCATCGGATGATTCCCTCGCTCCCCTGTCCATCACTCCCATCTCCCCCTTTCCTCTTGTGCGACTGGGAGGCCGACAGCGGCGGCGGGGACAGAGCATACAACGATTCTGCACCGGCGACCAATCCCAAATCACCCAGCCAGATTTACTATGTCCTCGACAGCCGGGTAAGGCACAGGTTCTCCACTTTTCTCACGCTTCCTCCCTCTTCATCTCTCTGTTTCCCGTCCATCCCCTGCTTACCCTGCTAGATCTAAATGATTGCCTTGCAGGGATGAAGGTCATGCTCGCGGCTCGCCGCCGTATGTCCAGAAGCAATGCCACATCCGCCTACAATTCCATCCAGGCTCGCTAATCTGCATCCATGTTTCTTTTCTGATCTCTTCCCAATCTGACCTATTCACATAATTTTATACGGCCATATTTTAGATAGGCTCTTGATGAGTGCACCATGTATCCATGGTTGCAAAATGATTCCTGAGATTTCCTTGGTAAAATTTCTGGAATATTTTAGTTGTACATAAATTGGTTGTGCCATCATAACCATTTGTTTATTCGCTAGTATAAAAATACCAAAGTGAATTCTCTATACATACATACAAGAAGCACCTCTTTAATTAGTAATTTGCTGGTAGAATCATCGATCTGTTATTATTTGACATAAGAAAGCTATTACAAATGCTATAGGCAATTGCATGGAAATTGATCTGAGAAATTGTTGTCGAGATAGGTAATCAAATACTTGACAACAGTTGATCTTTAAGATTTCCTGAGCTTTACTCTGGGTGCTCAAGTGAAGCAATTACTTCTCACTGGAGGGTCTGTTTCTTTACTGGACTGGTCATGTTGTTCCTATTTTCTCTTTTATTCAGATATACCTTGGATTTCTAAATAAGAAAGAGGTATGCTGAACAAGATTCAGGTCGTGCTAAGACATCAACAATCTATGCCAACAAGCCTCCACTATCTATTGCAGAAATGAAGAACCGTACGTGTTGATTGCTTATCCTGAATATGATTTGGGACGAATAAGGCCCGACTAGCTTCTAAATCTGCTGAACTGTACTGATCATGGTGTCATGGTGTGAAACTAATTTTTCTTCTGCTCTTCTAAAGGCCATCTCACCTTCGCAATGATTCATATTTTGCCAGAGGAGATGACTCAGTTGGAAATTATGTTCTGCTTCTTGATTCTTATGCTAATTCTCTGTCTGTTTGTAGGATTGCTGGTGATGTTCAGAATAATAAGGGAAGTGCCTTAAACCTGAATATCAAATGAAAAGTTGAGCTGCACGTTGGGGTCTGTATCCATGCCGTGGTGGCTTGTTATTGATACAGTCTTTTATATTTGAATGCCCGCTACTCTCACACATATACATATCTTTCATTATAGATGCAAATTTGGAGCCACTTAAATTTGCTTGCCTGCCGTTTTACTTAGCAATCTGCAAGAAAAAGAAAGGCACCATAGATTGTTTGGCAATAATGATCGACATAAATTAGCAGTCTATATATTTATTAAATTCTGAATTACTTGTCCTCGTGTCTTTAGTGATATGGTTGCTTTGCCTTACAATAAATTTTCAATTAGTAATGGTGAGAACAGTAGACTGTTTAAGCAACTAAGCAACTCAAGTCCCATGGTGATTACAAATCATGAGTGGCCGCTGCACTAGTCTCGTATGTTGGTGTGAATAGCCATATTTGAATGGATAGCTCTACAAGATAGGAAAATAGTTTAGTGTGCATTGAAACAATAGTTACAGAGTTTTGCCTTTTTGTTTTGTTTCTGTGTACTTTTGATTCATACCTGCAACATCGTATTATTGGTTCGTGTGATTCTGATGAATTTGGTACATGCAAAATCCCTCTGCGATATCTTTGATTTCGACATTGTTACCAGTTTAGGGTATTGAAATCCTGTTAATCCTAAAGTGTTATATGTGCTTGTGTGTTGGTGTCCTCTACATGTTTGTTCTTATACTTACGAGAACTGAAAATTTTCTGTTTTTCAGGTATCCGTTCAAGTGGTTGATGGCTAATGTATGATGGATAAAGAGTAGCGTCTTGGTATTTATGGTATGTACGTGTAGTTTTAAATTGAAATTTCAAAACATCTTTTACAAATAACCAATAGCAAAATCCAGGTTGTGAGAAGAAAAGTGAACCTCAATGCTACCGTACAATTAATAGGATACTATGTTGCTTCCAGCCCGTGGATAAGAATGTTTTAGTCGCTGGGGTCCTAGAGAGATTGGTGAACAGATGAAGCTGATGGGAGATCTCTGGTCACCTGCAAGTTAAGCTAATTTAAGATCAAGTTTGACAGTTACTTAGTTTCAAGTTCAGCAGTACCGCAGTAGTTAGTATTCAAGTTCAGCAGCAATTTTGTAATAGTGATTTCTGAAATTTTCATGCTGCTGGTTAGTTACTGCTAAATGGCATTCAATTGTATCAGGACGAATTTTATTTGTAATCTCAAGGCTGGAATTTTTTTTAGTGAGATATTTCCTGAAACCACTACATGGAATATATTTATGACACCACATTGTTACTCCGTGGTTACCAAGAATGCCTTGTGTACAGAATGCATTATTAATTGGACGAGACTTGCCTGCTCCCCCCGCCGTGTGCTCATCCGTGCTCCCGCGTACGTGGCTTGTTTTGATTGGAACAAAATAAGGCCCGGCCCCACCCCCTTAAAATCAGGGGGGAGATGATTAGATTAGAAAAAGAAAATAAAAAAAGACAGCCGTAGGATGAAATGGGAGCATGGATGGGAGCATGGGAAGGGAGCAGGCAAGCCGGATCCAAATTAATGGCCTATGTTTCTTATGTTTACAAAAAATGCCTCGTGCAGAATTGACATAGTGCTAGTGCTTGCCTATGTTAGTTAAATCAATTAGGAGTAACATATTTCCGTGCTACAGCCGGTGTACTCAGTCCAATAGAAATAATAGTAGATCAAGACGTAAAATACCTGGAATATAGGAATGCAGCCTTATATTTAAACAAATCAGGAACACGTCACTAGCAAGATGGGCCAGATTACTTCCTCGACTCAAAACTCTTTTCATAATCTTAGGGCAACATCATTGGCTTTTCTATACTGGCACATCGATGCACTGCATAGGTTGCACACATACATGACTGACGTAAATTACCAGCATGCATGAGGTAATATTACGGTGCTCCTTTTGCTTTACGGGATAGAGACGGGTTCCTTCTTCAAACAGTAATTTTACCCCACATGTTTTTGTTTCTTATGTTTTGAATTGTGGACGTGGGAGATAGGCTGGGGTGAGGAATAAGTATTCCTCACCCAGGATGACGAATAGCGCGACCCTGGGTGAGGAATTCTATTCCTCACCCCACCCATCCCGCACGAACCCAGCACATGGGAGGTAAAATTATGGATACCGGAGGCCGTTCCGTAATTTACTTACGGCAGGATGGATGTACCCTACAGGGATGTAATCTTACGGCCTGGAGTGCAATGTAATCTTACGGAGTGGAGGCGTGGAGCACTAAGGGCATGACCTGCATGTAACGTAATTTTACGGGAAGAGATTAGTAAATTACCTCTATATATCTACTATACATGGACATTGCCGCATCATAATTGTCTCTCTATCACAGGTCAATTTTTTTAAAAAGGAAACTTTCCATTCAATTCCTAGGCCGGTAAGAAATTTGGAATCCAAAAGGCAAACAAGACGTTCTAATTTTATTTTGATGGTAAAGTAACTGGTTCTATCAATTCAGTTGAGAAACACGTTCTACTTTTATTTTATTTTGCGCGAAGAGAAGCACGTTCTACTAATTCAGTTGAGATCCGTACGTAAAAATTTTGGCAGTAGACTTAAAAAAAAGTATCTTCAACGTTCCATAAAAAGAGTATCTTCAACGTATGGTCTAGTAAAGTGATAGGCAAATGTAGAATTCTACTTCGGGACATAGGGATGGTGACTATCAAGCATTGCAATCGGGAATCAAATTGTGTTGCTCATGAGCTAGCTAGCTGGGGTGGTGCAAACACTCCATCCTTGTGGATGGATGCACCACCTGATTTTATTGTAAAGTTTCTAGCGAATGATGTAAATTTGATTGATCAATAAAGCTAGCCGTCAAGGCCTTCCCGTCAAAAAAAAAGTGATAGGCAAATGTAATAATTTATGCGGCATATTCGAAACTACTATTTTGTAATATTATTTCCATTACACGACCCTGAAGCCTGAAGGCCATCTCATCAACGTCATTTGTGGCTGACTCAATCTGATCTCAAGACTCTACCTCATCAGAGGATAAGGACATAGAAATAGCTGAGCTTTTTCTTCGAGAAAAAGACTTGAGCTTAACCCGACTTTTTGAATTAACAAAGTCATCAGCTGGCTAGAATTACAATAACCACCAACATGACTAAAAGACACCAATAAACAAAAAAAAGCAAACAACAAAAGATACAAGGGTTTGAGCAAACTACTCACAAGTTACATCAAAGCAACAAGCTAAGATAAACAACTAAGGCACATTTCCAGCTTAAAGTAGATGATGCCCTCCTCGACAAACAAGACAAAAAATCAGAAGCAAAAGCCGAGCCTTGGGACCGAGGAACAACAAGCAGGAGAGGAAGCGTCCTCGACATCACCATGGGCACAAGAGAAAAATAGTTGCGACCTCATCCATCTTCGAAGGGGGCTCCCTGCCCCCTCGCCTTGGCATGCAAGCAACAATCCATCGGAAGATGGAGACGCTCCCCCGAGACCTAATGTGAAAACAACCGCTAAGACCAACCGGAGTACAAAATGACCACCACCACGGTGCTAAGCCGAGCTCATGGAGGTAGAAACTTCGCCAGTTGAACAACACATCACACTCAAGGAGGAGCATATGCACAGAGGATGCTGCAGATGACAATAAGCAAAGCAATGGAGATAGCCGAGACAATAGTGAGGAGCGACACCTAGTCTACAAGGAACACCGAGCTCATGCCACCCCCGACTCGCCACAGCAACCATGGTAGGGGACACCTATCCCCTTCAAACACGGCCACAGAAGCAGCACACTGGCCAACCATATAAAAGAAGCAATTGCCAGTTGTAGAAATATTCATCTCACAGTCTGCACGGACAACCATAGCCTTCACCCTCCTCAGTTTATCACAAGAGATAAATTCATTCTCGAAAACATAAAAAATGTTGGCAGTATCTCAGAACAATCACATACATAATCAAGATTCATGCGTGTTGATTTATAAAATGGGTGCAATTAACCTCCAAGTTCCTCATTGCACTATAATGAAACAAAAAGTACCGAAAATAAAACCCAGCAAAGATTGACGCCCTGAAGAGGATCAGAATTCACCTCTTTGCAATGTAAATAAATCTAACTGGAAATTGGTACTAACCAAATATTGCTTCGAACAACATCAAACGGGAAAAAATTAAACTACTGTGGATTTAGATAAATAATCAATATTACTCATGCAGTCGGCTGAAGATATAATAGCTGGTTACTTTTCCCAAAATAATCAATGTTACTCCTGTAGAGAACTGTGCGTACAGATTTTTTGCTAGCCTAAACTCCAGTCAGTTATTTTTGTTTCAATGCATGTCTCATTTTACCATTCTTTCAATAGGCAGTAGATTCTATATAGGATCATGTGGTGCCGTTTTCCTGACTAGTGGTAAACTAATACCCATCTTCAAATGGCAGGAAAGAAATAGCTTTATTTTTGTCTAATCCTGACTGGGATGTACCTGAGGTTGTTCATGTCGCAAGCAGGCATCAAATGCAGAGCAATCAGAGGACGCACCGGCCTACCATGGCAATTCTTATGCACTTCTCTAACTACTTGGGTTAGCTTCTGAAAATTGTGTGGAAATGAAAACAATTAAAGAAAAGCAGTGTTCTCGACTGTAGAAGTACATGGGCCTGAAACATGGTGATAACATCAGTTCCATGGTTCAATTGGTTATATGATACTCCGAGTATAAGCCTGAAGAAACTGTATAACATTTGCATTACTCCGACTAGAATGGTGACTATGTTCAATATACACACTCTCCCAACCTGAACTCGAAAAACAGTAACACAACCAGAACTTCCAAAAACATACCCATTTTCGTTGTACAGCCATAGCCCCAAAAATATATGAGGCTGAAACACAGCAGATCACTACACACAACAATCAAACTACATTGTATACTTTTTCTTCTGAAGAAGTGGTATTTGTCACAAATGCTTCCCTATTCCCTATATGGATTTGGAGACTAAGTTTTTCTTTTTCTGTTTCAATAAGAAAAGGAAGGGGATAATTTGAGATATACCTCACCTAGGTGTGCAGGACACAATCTAGAACAAATACAAACGGAGACTTGAAGCTCATAGCACATGAGGGGCGGCGGTCCAGTCAAATTGGATGGATTGAAGGACTGGAGGACCCCAGGCACTGCTACAGAAGCGGAAGTCCAAATAGGGGCTGCTTGCCCAGATGAGTCGCTCGCACCGCGGTTTCCTCGCGTGGCTTCCTTCACTGGCTCCACGAGGCCTGGGCGTGCACAACCGCCGCGGCGACTAATAGCGCCGGACATGGCGGACCCGTCGTGATGCCTCTTCGCCGGCCGCTGACTGGTCCACCGAGCCACCGTAGTGCAGCCACGACCACCACCTGTGCTGACACCGACACCCCTATAGACAAGCCGCTCGCCGCGCCACCGAGGACTTACCGTCAAGCCCATCCGCCGCTCATCGCGGCCGCATGATATTCACCGTCGAGAGTGGAACTCGAAACCGCTCGCAACCGATTAGAATAGGACGGGACAGGTGGATTACCTCCTAAATACCACGATGAGCAAACAGTATGCAAGGTAATGTGAAAAACGTAAAATTACCTCGGCCCCTATAAATTTTTACGCTTGTGGAACGATGGGTTGGTTGAGTCCAATCATGTGGCTCGGTCAATCGACCAGGGTGAGGAATAAATTATTCTTCACCCTGAGTTATTAATAGAGTTTCTATATATATATTACTATCTAAAAGGAACCCAAGGTTCCTTTTGCTGCCGACGGATCGTGCTCTGCCACCTTCATCCATCCACTTCATCATTTTTCCTCGGTTGACAAATGACGATTCAACTCAATCACCACAATTACATGACCCAATGGGCGTCACACCTTTCTTTTAAAAAAATTCAATCATCATAATTATATGCTCCAATAGTCACATCTTTCCTTAAAAAATCGCAATCATCATAATTACAAGATTTGGCTCCCGTAGCAACGCACAGACACATACATCTACTACCACTATAAAAGCAAGAGAGGGCAGAGAACCAGATCATCCTATCCATCGAAACCTGCAATCTGATGGTCTACATTCTTTCAGCATACTAAACGCGTTTTACGCTTTAGTTACCCACCATGCCATTATCTACTATACCCCTATAAAAAAAAGATTCGTACATCTATAATATCCGACGGTCCGTTCTTCCGTGTTTAACACAGCAAGCCACGCAATTAGCCACTGATCGTGCCCACCCATTCGAAAAAAATAACCCACCACCGCGCACGCACGCACGCCCCGCACAGGACCTCCCACGCCCCGCACCTCCGCCTAACGAATAGAGTACGGCCGGGGCCTCCGCCGCCTCCGCCTCCGCCGCCGCTCCATGTCCCCATCCTCCTCCGCCGCCGCCGCCTCCCCGCCCATCGTCGCCACTGCTCCACGCCCCAATCCCCCTCCTCCTT
>NC_057795.1:167847604-167859379 GCF_018294505.1 Triticum aestivum
GCCGTTCCATGTCCCCATCCGCCGCCGCCGCCTCTGCCGCCTCCCTGCCCCCCTGTTTCGCCGCCTCTCCCGCCTCCCGGCCCATCCTCCGCCGCTCCACGCCCCCATCCTCCGCCGCTGCTGGTGGCGAGCTCTGTGCCTCCAACCGTTGGCGATGAACCAGGCCTCCGTTCATGGTATGTATCATGGGCACCAACAGGTCCACATCTTTGTTATGCGATGAACGCAGCCTGTACGTGCATCTCTTTCTTTCTATGATCTTCTATCTGTCTCATAAGAGTGCGGCACTTCTAAGTCCGAATGGTGTTTCCTTGTGGTTGGACGCGTAGATAGTGGATCTGATTCCGTGATGGAGGAGCAAAATGATATTCGGATTTCTGTTCCTCCTGATGGATGAAGTCAGTAGACGGAAGATGCTTCAGTTTTGCGATCTAATAAAATGTTTTGGTTCATCTTTGGTGAAACTAAAAACACGCATGCATCAGATTGTAAGTTCTGTAGGTAATTGATTTCTTCATGTAATTTTGTTGAGAACGGAGGAACCATAACATGGTTGTAAACTGGTGTAGATATGGTATGTGTTGTGTCATATTAGGATAACTTCATGATGGTATTCCGAGAAAGAATTTGTCTTACAATCATGCATTCCTTCGTTCGGTTTTATTAATCATCTTTAGCAAAGCATTTATTATGTTTTTGAAACAGGGAAAAAATATAACAAAATTTTAACAAAAAAGTGGATCTTGTACTGACCGATGAAAGGGTTGTTTCACCTGGCGAAGTAAGCTATTTTTGGCCCGTCCCTGTATCCTGACCTAATGTTTGTATTTTACTTACAAAAATGCTCTAGGAATTATACAAAATTCTCATGGTTGCTCCTTGTGTTTGCCTGCGGTTGGTAACTTGATATTCGATTACCTCATGACTGCAGGCATGCCCTTACATAAGCGATGATGATTATTCTGCTTTTTTGCGAACCATGCAAGATTTTTGCAACGACAGGACCATGACCCCTTGAGAAATTTACAAAAATGTGCCTATTAGTTCTTCTGAATCTGTGTGCTAAGTAATTCTGCAGTGATTTCTCTGAGGAAGATTTGAAATAATGGGGTGTCTGATTCATAATTCCTTCTTCGGAGGTGAAGAGATGTATGAGTAACTGTCAAGTTGTTGGAATAGTTTGTGGATAATTATCTCCCTACAGACCTAAAGGTACCTTTTCTCAACAAGGTAACAGCATTCAGTTTATTGTGAACTCATGTGTGACGTGATGGTCTCCTTGGTTCTCCTTTGTAGGCCTTTCTAAGGGTTAAAGCATATGATAATCACAACTTGGATGGTATCCATATGAAAGAAGGTGCACAAAAGTTTTCTACCCTCCTGCCTTGAATACAAACAGTTCCCAGGTTCTTTGTTTCAGCATTCACCTATGGTTACCAGATGCAAATATCCATCCTTTTTCTATGAATTACTCCCAAAAATGCAATTTGCAGTCCACAACTTGAGCTATTATTTGTTTATTTTTTACTGCTTGCTTCCTAGCTATTGATCAGTACATGAATATCGTCATGCTATCATTCAGCAGCCGGCTCAGTAACATCATATATGTGTTCTTTTTTGATCAAGTAACTTCATATATGTACTCATCTCTGATAGGTAATATCATTCTGCGGCCGCTTGAAGATGAACAAGCATTTAACTCTTTATTCAGTTAATAAACTATTGTTTGTTTGTTTTTTCTTGCACAAAGCTCTACACTGGAGGTGCATTGAAAAACTATATGATGATGATCCTGAGCGTGATGATCTGTTGATGAGTCGGAATAATTCTTACAGATCGAAGTTAGCAACTATCATATGTGGGTTTAAACAAATATGAAATTATGAGAATAGACAAAACCGCTCATTGTTAAAATTATTTGTGTATGTTTAAGTAATATGATTGGTGTCGCGGATATAAATTGTCTTCTTAGGATTAGTTGAGTTGTCGAATTTCATTCCAGGCTTGGGCTTGACAATGATATTTAATTTTAATGGGCTTTGTAATGTGCTTTCATTGAATTATGTCAGTAGGGACGCACAATGTGCGTAGCTTTCAGGTTTAGTTCAACTCGCTGTTAATGGGGCAGTACAATGAGTCCTCCGAGCTTGCTAAATGTTTTTATATAAGTACTGCATGCCTGATTATTCTTATTGCTTATTACTTCAGATTTTGTCTGCTAATTGTCTCAGCAAAAAATATATTAGGTGTTCCCTTTATATTTCATTTTTGTAACCTCTATTGTACTCTGCACCCCTACAAGAATGAAATTAGTTCATGTTCTTACATACTTATTTAAATGAGGGGATTATTATGCCTCCAACTTGTGCTTACCATGGGTGAGTCAGGATTCAGGAGGCCTAATCTACTTATCCTGCAAAGTCGAGTCAATGAATCACGGGAGATGCCACTGCTGCTGGTTGGAACGCTGATGATGACGTGTGTGCTTGTTGCCGCTGCTTGCATGTGGATGAGTAGTATAGTGCACAGCTGCATCAGCTTGGGACATATGTGCTTTGATACATTACTTTTTTTCACTATGGGCTTTAATATTCTACTCCATTTCTGAGGGATAAAAATGTCTGACGCTACTATAGTATATGTGAAATATACAATTATTTATTACTTGTTTTCTTGCCATCTAATGTGTTTGGCATTTCTTCTTTCAGATTTACATCTCCTCTTTGTGCAGGAGGTACAAGGTCTCACCACATTTTGAAGGCTGCTTTCAGTAATTCTATTTTCATTTTCATTTTGATTTTTGTGAGTGTATTTTTCTGCCTTACGAGGACCTAAGGTGATTCATGGGTTGTAGGGCATGGGGAGCTTCACCATTATGTATTTTTTCTATATATTTAATATCATTGTTGTGGTTATTTTAATTGTTTGATTACACAAAGTCATGGTAACACTATATCTATAGATTGTGATACATGGAGATGCATTTTGCAAGGTTAATTGTGTACCCTATTTATTGATACTTTGACGGTTTCTAATTAAGTGGTTTACACTGAAGGTGCATAGCATTAATGAAGATATGATTAAGCTTAAGAAATTAGGAGAAATAATGGTTATATATAAAAGTTAAATACGCATGGTTTGTTGGTTCCGTACAAGATGGTGTTATGATAATAGATCAAATATGCTCAATGTCTAACTTACACTCACATTTTGTTGTATACGGATCCAGAGCCGATGACCAAGATGTTGTCTATGTGTGTGTTACTTAAGTGTCATGCTGTGGGACAAAATTGGCAAGGTACTTTGTATGTGATGTGTTTTTGCTAAGTCTGTATGATTGAGAAGTCCATTGAGATGGGGCGTCTGCAGGCTCGGCCGACTCGCGGGCTGTCAGATCTGGCGTATTAGCGCCCTCCATCATTGCAACATAGGTCTTGTTGCAGAAAATTTCTGTAGCAAGAATTTTTTGCAACTCGGGTTTTGTGTTAGTTGCATAACTTTTTTGTAACTCAGGTTTTATTGCAGATTTTTTTATCGCAAGTTTTGTTGCGAACATAATAATTCATATTCACCTTTTTGCAACATAGCTGATGTTACGGAAGAAACTTCTGCAACATTGATGATGTTGCAAAAGTTGCCAAAGAAAAACATCAGAAGCCGGCAAGGCGGCGAACTGGAGCCGCACAATCAGGGCCTGTTTGGTTCCAAATAAGCCACCAACTTATAAGTCGAAAAGTGAAAAAAGTGACTTATTTTGCCAAACAGACCCGACTTATAAGTCGCTCCAACTTATAACTTGAGCGTGCCTTTTCTTTCAAAAATGCATTTTTACATTATGCAGATTTGGATGCCAATTATAAGTGGGAGCCATCTAGTGAAGAGTGGAGGTTGTATGCTAAAATAAGGGATATTTTAGCAGTGTTGAGCATGGCGACCACTGTGTTTTCTGGATCAACCTATCCTACAGCTAATGAGTTCTTTCTTCTAATTGTGAATGTTAAGAAGGTCCTCGATGATGCATCTGCCTCTACAGATAAATTCTTGCATGATATGGAAAATGCTATGCTTCAGAAATTTGAGAAGTATTGGAAAGAGTGCAGTACTTTGCTGTCAATAGCGTCAATTCTGGATCCAAGGTACAAGATGGATCTAATTAATTTCTGTTTTCCCAAGATATATGTTGCTAGTGACATTGAACACAACATTGACTCAGTAAGTTCAACACTGAAGGAGTTGTATGAACATTATGAGAGTGACCACACAGCCAACTTGGTTGCAGCAGAAAAGAAAGTGGATAATCAGGCCGTCGCTTCAGAAAATGAGACATCAAGCAATAGTCTCATGGCAATTTCAACTCAGTTTCGTACCTTCATGAAGACTACTGCTAAAAAGGTTTCCAAGTCAGATCTAGTTGCATACTTAGATGAGGCTGCACTTAATCATTCAGAAGACTTTGATGTGCTACTTTGGTGGAAGCAAAATTCATCAAGGTATCCAATACTATCCAAGGTTGTGAAAGATATTCTTACTGTGCCAGTCAGTACTGTTTCTTCGGAATCATCATTTAGTACCGGAGGCAGAGTGCTTGATAATTATAGAAGCTCTTTACTCCCAAATACTGTTGAGGCTTTGGTGTGTTCAGCTAGTTGGATTAGAGGCTCCCAAAAGAAAAAGAAAGCTAACAAGGTGAGTTCCTGAATACTCTGTTTATGCCATATATTTCAAATCATCTAACATGTATATACGTACATCTTACGATTTTGTTGTGCACAAATATTCTCAGGATAAAGAAGACCAGGGTGACTTACTTGAAGTTCCTTTTCTGGATAAAGATCCTTCGATCGTTTCTACAGACTAGTAAGAAACAAATAGACTATGGTGAACATTCATCTGAATTGTTGCATTGTTTGTATTATCTTGCAAACTAATAAATTCTAATATGCAGGCCAGTTGCGCTTCTTGGTACGGTGATGAAGAGAATTACTTCAAGTCCTATTACAGCTCCAAGACCATCTCCGGCCTACCCTCTGCAGCAACTTTTTATGATCTTCGGCGAGTAATTTGTTTTCCCAATTATATATCAGACGTGAATTGTCAGCTTATGTTGATGCTAGACTTTTGGTTATGAGAGAATAAGTCAAACTACTTTGATTAAACTACATTATTATCGTCTTGATTGGAATAATATATTTTTAGTGGTTTCTTATGCCGTGTTGTGCCTTATCTAGTTGGAATAATCCCCAGATATTTTATAGTTTTTACTATTCCATTTAGCTCGAAACTAACTCGAGATCGACTCGAGATCGTTACAAGCTCAGCATGAGTCATGTTTTACAGCTCGACCTCGAGCTTCACTTAGTTTGAGCTTGCTCAAATTTTAATATGAGTTGAGCTGAGCCAACTACAACTCGCTCGAACTCGACTTGTTTGCAGCCCTACTTATAAGTCATAAGTTGCTCCACCCCAACTTAAAACTTATAAGTCACCTCCTTTTGCATGGGTCCCATCACCTGCATGATGTGGATTGGTGTGGGAAGATGTGTCAGGTGACTTACAAGTCAGGTGACAACCAAACAGACGTGACTTATAAGTCATTGGTTTTAAGTCACCTGACTTATAAATCAGGTGACTTATTGAAACCAAACAGGCCCTAAGCGCCGGTTGAGGAGAATCGTTTCCCAATTAAGATTCAAAATAAAGCATGATGACTCAGGAAATCTTTATATGATTATACGTGCGTTGCACGTGTATGATTACTAGTATCAATATAAAATTTAGCTTTACCCTAAAAAAACTCGCGCGGCTCCGTAAAGAAAAAAAAAACTCGCGCGGCCGCAACTTCCCTCACGAGACCTCGCCGCCACGTCACTTCGCCTGGCTCCCCACTCCCCAGCAGCTCGAGTGCCCCCGTCCCCATCGCCGGCGGACGGCGCCGACAGGATAACGCGCTCACAGCTAGGCGCCGGCGCCAGCACCGGCACTGCCTACAGGTTCGGAGCGCTCTTGACCGGCCGCCGGCCTCCATTGTCCCGGCTAGGTCGCAGGTTAGTAAAAGACCTAAATCTGTCTACAGTTCGGCAGGCACCAGTTCTGCTGTGCTGTTGCTAGACGAAACAAATTAATATTCTGCATCTATACGCCACTTCAATCAGAACCCTGAGATGGCTAGTTCGGGAAATTTGACATGCCAAATTGTAGAGTCGTATTGTTGATTACTAGTTAAATTTAGCCGTCGTCCGCTCATCCCTCCCTCCTCCTGCCCAGTGGCATTCGCCTGTTTCGCTATGCCCACAGCCACAAGGTTGCAGAGAAAGTTTGTCTGTAGGTTGGGCAGCTTGGAGTGTTGGATTAATTATTCATCTATGGGATGCCATTAGCAGAAACAGATTGCATCTAGATCACCTAAAAACATGAACAGAGAAGGGTTTAGGGGATCATTACGTGTCACGGCAGTGGACATGATCGCCTGCTTGGCGCAGGCTTGATGCAGGGGTGATGTAGTCGAGGTAGAAGTCCTCCTCAACGTCCTGATGCCCTCAGGACGCCACCGGCACTGCCCGGGGACGGCAGCGGCGGCTGGAGTAGGTCTTCCCGTCGCTGCAGCGCTCCCCCTGATCGGATGGGGTGACAGAATATTGGGAGGGGAGTGAAACCGTACGTGAATTGTGATCGCACAGGCTGCCAACCCTCTCCCGTTCACTTTTATGTAGCGCTGGCGACAGGGGACCTAAACCATCAGTTGGTTTGGGTGCCCCCGATCAGGGCGCCTCAGTTGGGATAAAAAACCCATGTACGTTGGTGCATGGGGCCTTTTTCTTTAACGTTATCTTTTCCTTTTTTTTCTGTTAGACTAATAGATCTAACTGGCTTGTTTAAGCCGTCAGATCAAAACCAACATTCTCCCCCTTGATCGTTAGGCTTAACTTCATTCGCCCATTCTACATAGGAATGATGTACCAAAGTGAGGTGTTACAACAGCTTAAAACGCCATAGAACCTCAACACTTATAGTACACCCGTCTATTTTAAAATGGAAAACATTTAACTAATTGGGGAGTGGTTTATTTTAATGGTCCTCTTATTCCAGAATCATCAGGCCTCCAGTAGTCCCATGCCAGCAACATGCTCACGAAAAATACTGGGTGGTAAGTCTTTTGTTAGCGGATCCGCAAGCATATGCTTCGTTCTTATATGTTTAACATCAACTGTTTGATCCTGGATTCTATCTTTCACAACACGATACTTTATGTCAATGTGTCTGGTAGCATTACTTGACCTGTTGTTACTCGTATAGAAAACTGCTGGTTCATTATCGCAGTACAATAAAATTGGTTTAGATATGCTGTCAACCACTTTAAGTCCGGGTATAAAATTCTTTAGCCATACAGCCTGCCCGGTGGCCTCATAACATGCTACAAATTCTGCTTGCATCGTAGATCCAGCAGTTAACGTTTGTTTGGAGCTTTTCCACAATATAGCTCCTCCCGCGAGTGTGAATATATAACCTGACGTGGATCTCATACTATCCACACACCCGGCAAAATCAGAGTC
The DNA here is from genome assembly GCF_018294505.1 of Triticum aestivum. Lineage (NCBI taxonomy): Eukaryota > Viridiplantae > Streptophyta > Magnoliopsida > Poales > Poaceae > Triticum > Triticum aestivum. The sequence goes on from NC_057795.1 coordinate 167,855,155, forward strand.
TGAATAACCAACAATTTCTAGGTTATCAATTCTTTTATATGTAAGCATGAAATCCTTAGTTCCTTGCATATAACACAAGACTTTCTTTGCGGCCTTCCAGTGGTCCGGTCCTGGATTTGATTGGTATCTGCCAAGCACCCCGGTTACAAACCATAAGTCTGGGCGTGTACATACTTGAGCATACATGATGCTTCCAACAGCTGAAGCATAAGGAACCGACTTCATCTGATCAGTTTCACATTGGTTCCTCGGACATTGAAATGTCCCAAACTTATCGCCCTTAACTATAGGAGCAGGTGAGGGTGAGCACTTATGCATATTGAATTTTTTCAGTACTCTCTCAAAGTATGCCTTTTGAGATAGTCCTAACGTTCCTCTGGACCTATCTCGATGAATCTCGATGCCGAGGACATACGAGGCTTCACCAAGATCTTTCATATCAAAACTGGATGACAGAAAATTCTTGGTCTCATGCAGCATATCGTTATCGCTACATGCCAATAATATGTCATCAACGTATAGGACTAAAAATGTGAACCTACTGCCTTTAAACTTAACGTATATGCAGTTGTCCACAACATTTTCGGTGAAACCAAAAGTTTTGATAATTTTATCAAACTTGAGGTACCACTCTCTTGAAGCTTGCTTCAAGTCATAAATTGATTTCTTTAGACGACATGCTAAATGTTTCTTCCCTTCCACAACAAAGCCTTCTGGCTGAGCCATGTAAACGCTTTCTTTCAAGTCACCATTTAGAAATGCCGTTTTAACATCCATTTGATGTAGTTCTAGGTCGTAATGAGCTACTAATGCCATTATGATTCTGAAAGAATCCTTGGTTGACACAGGAGAGAAGGTTTGTTTATAATCAAAATGCCTTCTCTGTGTGTATACCCTTTTGCCACTAGCCTTGCCTTGAACCGTTCGACATTCCCTTTGAAATCATACTTGGTTTTGTAGACCCACTTGTAGCCTACTTTCTTAGCTCCATCGGGAACTTCTACCAAGTCCCATACGTCGTTTGAGCCCATAGATTTCAACTCGTCTTCCATGGCAACCAACCATTTGGACGAATTTTCGCTTTTAATGGCTTCCTTATATGAGGTTGGATCCTCCACCTTTCCCATATCATTCATGTCCTCCATAAAAAAAGTGATATAATCATCTGATATGGCTTTCTTCTTCTCACGCCGTGGTCTACCCATGGGCGGAGGTGGTGGTGGAACATCATCATTTTCATTATTTTCTCGGAGATCCTCATTTGTGTTTGGATTCTCATTATTAGTTTCTGGATCACCATTCGACTGAGAGACTGAACCGTGAGATTCAGGATCATCAGATGTCACATTTCCCCGTATTGGAAAAACAATCTCTTGGATAGTCGGGGATGGTACACAAACCCGCTTCTCCTCAAGATCGATCTCCCTTAAATTTGTGACCTCATTATCCTCAAAAAATACCGCTTGTCTAGTCTCCACAAACTTGGTGGTGTGACTTGGACAATAAAAACGATATCCCTTTCCCCTATGAGGGTATCCAACGAAGAAACAGCTAACTGTTTTTGGATCCAATTTCTTAAGTTGTGGATTGAAAACTTTAGCTTCAGCAGGGCAACCCCACACCCGTAAGTAATTCAAGCTCGGTTTCTTTCCCGCCCACATCTCGTAAGGTGTGTTCGGTGCTGACTTAGTTGGAGCAACATTTAGTATGTGTGCAACTGTCTTTAATGCCTCTATCCAAAGGCTTACTGGTAAACTCGAGTGACTAAGCATGCTTCGCACCATATCCATAAGGGTGCGGTTGCGGTGCTCGGTCACACCATTTTGTTGTGGTTCACCAGGCATTGAGTACTGAGCAATGATTCCATTTTCAGATAAGAACTTGGCAAAAGTTCCAGGAATCTGCCCATAAGGAGCATGCCTACCATAATACTCTCCCCCGCGATCAGACTGTACAACTTTAATTTTTACGTTCAGTTGATTTTCAACCTCCGCTTTATAGACTTTGAATTTCTCCAAAGCTTCCGATCGGTCACGTATGGGATAAATATACCCATAGCGGGAAAAGTCGTTTGTGAATGTAATGAATGAATCAAAACCATCTACAGACTTAACATTAAGGGGTCCACATATGTCGGTGTGAATTAATTCTAAAACCCCTGTGGCTCTTACTGCTCCTTTCTGAATTGTTTTTGCGACTTTTCCTTTAATGCAGTCGACACATTTGTCTGCATCTGAGAAGTCTAATGGGAGGAGTATTTCATTTTTAACTAAGTGTTCCATTCTCCCCCTCGAAATGTGGCCCAAACGACAATGCCACAATTTCGAAGAATTACTAACTCCTTTCCATTTCTTCTCAACATTAATTTCATCACTCACATGCATAACTGAATCATTATTAAGAGATAACATGTATAGTTGGCCTCGTCTAACACCGATGCCTACATTCTTATTACATTTGATCAAAGCAAATTGTTTCTTGTCAAAATGGCACTCTACATATCATCATCTAAACGAGAAACTGAAATCAAATTCCTACTTAAGGTAGGCACATAAATAACATTATTCAATCTAAGAGTGTGGCCAGTGTGTAGCTCCAACGTGAGAGATCCCACAGCTTCAACATCGGCCTCAACTCCGTTCGCAACCTTAAGCTTTCTTGTTCCTCCTCTTATGGTTTGGATCGTATCGAATCCCTGCATAGAGTTAGCAACGTGAGTGGTTGCCCCTGAATCAATCCACCATGACTTTATAGAAAAATCGACGTAAAAAGATTCATCTACAAAAGTAATTTCATCAATACCTCTTTTGTTCATCCATTTTAGAAAGCCTGGGCAGTCCCTTTGATAGTGTCCCTCCTCTTTGCAGAAGTTACAAGCATTTTCTCCAGCAGTGGAGCTGCTAGGAGCAGAAGAAGAACCACCGGCTTCTTTACCCTTGAATGCCTTAGGGTTGAATGGCTTAGTGCCTTCTTTCTTGACTTGCCTTTTCTGAGGCTTAGGGAAACCTTGCCCGTCATGCTTTCTCTTGTTAGAGCCAACATGAAAGACATGGTCTTTCTTCTGCCTCATGATCCTCTCTTCCTCCTGGATGATCCTTGCGGTCATCTCAGAGAGTTGCCATTTTTCCTTTAGAGAGTTATAGTTGACCTTAAATTGTTCAAACTCTTCAGGAAGAGACTCAAGAATAATTATGACAAGAAGGGCTTCACTTAAAGAACACTCCAAAGCCTTAAGCTTGGTGAAAGCATTTACCACCCTCAATATGTGCTGCCTAACATTTTCATCAATAGTGTATTTCTGAAGAAGCTTAGCAAAAAGCTCATGAGCATACACTTTATGGGAGCCTTTAAATTGCTCCTCCATTTCAGTGAGGAAATCTTTAGCAGTATCTTTCTTAGGGAGTGCTTCAGAAATGTCCGGCGATATTGTCGCTTTCATGATGAGAAGCGCAATATGGTTGGACTTATTCCACTTTTCCATCTTAATATCATACTCCTTGAGTTCTGCATACCCTGTGACACCTGCCATAGGTGCCACACGTTTTTCTTCCCTCAAGGCATAGTCAAATTCATTACAACCCAAACATAATTCGACTTGGGACTTCCAATGAGGGAAGTTACTCCCCGTAAGTGGTTCGATCGTGTCGGACCGGAATGGAGCGGAAGCTGAAATCATCATAAAAGTTCATAAGTAAAGTTGCATGATTATAAATTTACGTTGGTAAATAAACAAACATGCCAAGTATTTAATTTCAACTCCATGTCAAAACACTGTTGGGCAGAAAAAACATGGAATTAAAATACCATAGGGGATGACTCATAATAATAAAACATGGTTGGTCCGAATTAAAATTAGAGTAATTTCATTCTCAATTTAAACATCAACATAAAAAAAACATTATCATTATTTGATGTCTAAAACAACTTCATCATCCAAAAACACATAAGAAATCCTGAATAAAATATCTCGTTGGTTCAATTTTACCCAGAATAATAATGTGTTTATTATATATATATATATATATATATATATATATATATATTACGCATTTTCTGGTTTAAACAGTGCATAACATAATATTTATTAACTTATTCGCACTGGAAAAAGAACAGAAAAAGAACACGACAGTGATTTTGGCCCGAAATACCCCACAGTTATTCAACGGCCCAACCCAGCAGCGGAAAACGTAAAGAGAGAAAAAAACGCGCTGGGCTAAGGCAACCT
>NC_057795.1:167859790-167871852 GCF_018294505.1 Triticum aestivum
GGCGGCCTGAGGCGCGCCGGCCATGGCGGCGCGCCGGCTGCGCTCGCCGGAGGAGCGTGCAGCAGGATGAATCCCGCGCGCTCCCCCGTCGAACGTGGCCCCGGCGTCCGTGCTCATGGCGCATCAAGGGAGGGAGGATGGGCACCGGCCACCGCGGCATGAAGGGCGACGGCGACCCGCGCGGCGTCGGCCACACAGGTGCACGTCCATTCTAGCGGTGGCGGCAGCTCAAGTTCTTTCCGCGCGTCGTCTCGAGGACGGCGGCGTCACGGCGTCTCCGCCCTCGCACCGCGGTGGACGCAGTGCGGGCCCCGAAGGGAAGAGGCGGCTACGCGGCGCATTAGGTGAGGATTCTCCTCATTCTCCCCAAAAATCGTATTCATCAGTGCTTAAGTGGTGAAAAAACATGCCTAATTGAAAAATTAGGGTTCTACCGAAATTGGGGATTTTTTCTAGGGTTCTTCAACATGGGGGGTTTGCTACTGTTGATCCCTCTGCCTTCTAATTTGCTTATCAAAAAACCGGAATCAGTACTTAAACATGATTGATTCTAATTAACCGTGACATAACCATGAGCATTAATCTTTAACATGGGTTAATTAAAAGGAACTGGCATTAACAGTAATGATCCGAAGCAAAAATTAGGGTATCACATAATTATATGCAGATGGCAATTGGCATGAACGTCAAACAGTAGCATTATCATAGGGCTAAAACTTTCAATCTTGATCATAAAAAAAAACCCTAAACCTGACTTGATCTAAAACTTGATGTTGATCTACAGGTCAATAATATAGGGACCTATAGCAATCAAACTTGGCGTCTGATACCAATGTTGGATTAATTATGCATCTCTGGGATGCCATTAGCAGAAACAGATTGCATCTAGATCACCTAAAAACATGAACAGAGAAGGGTTTAGGGGATCATTATGTGTCACGACAGTGGACATGATCGCCTGCTTGGTGCAGGCTTGATGCAGGGGTGATGTAGTCGAGGTACAAGTCCTCCTCAACGTCCTGATGCCCTCAGGACGTCACCGGCACTGCCCGGGGACGGCAGCGGCGGCTGGAGTAGGTCTTCCCGTCGCTGTAGCGCTCCCCCTGATCGGATGGGGTGAGAGAATATCGAGAGGGGAGTGAAACCGTACGTGAATTGTGATCGCGCAGGCTGCCAACCCTCTCCCGTTTCCTTTTATGTAGCGCTGGCGACAGGGGACCTAAACCATCAGTTGGTTTGGGTGCCCCCGATCAGGGCGCCTCAGTTGGGATAAAAAGCCCACGTACGTTGGTGCGTGAGGCCTTTTTCTTTAACGTTATCTTTTCCCTTTTTTTCTATTAGACTAATAGATCTAACTGGCTTGTTTAAGCCGTCAGATCAAAACCAACATGGAGGACTTATATTGTCTTCAGTTTGAAGTTACATCCGGACTGTACTTTGGGTGCAATTTGTCACTGGTCCCCAAGGATCCCCTAGGATCTCTTCTACAGCTCTCAACCCCACGATGCTCTCTGATTTCTCAGCACCATAGCCCCAAGGCTATCCACTTCCTCCTCTTTGAAGGGAACTTTCCACCAAGGTTCATGTTCAACCAAGGTTGGTGGTTAAAAACCATGTCATCGAGACAATGCCACAATCCCCACAGGACTGCTGCTTTCACAACATTGAATGCTTTAAATCTTCTTTTACTAAACCAGCAGCTAGCAAGAGATTTAAAGTTCATCACATTCATACTAAACTCTCTCAAATCAAATGCCAGCATGGCCCCAGTGTAACGCCCTCGATGCGGCTATAGCTCCCACGTGTCGAGGCACGACTTTGAGGCATAACCGCATTGAAAGCAATGTCGCAAGTCAGGCAATCATTACAACATCCCATGTAATAAATATAATAAAAGGGGAAGAAGACATAGTTGGCTTACACTCGCCACGTCACATCAGAGTACATAAATAACATCCATCAAACAAACACTCATGGCCCGACTACGGCGCCAAAATAGAAAAGACCCCCAACATGCGACAAGGTCCTGAATCGATAACCCCAACTAGGCACCACTACTGATCATCTGGAAAGGACACGTAGTATCGCTGAGAGTCCTCGTCGAACTCCCACCTGAGCTCGTAATCGTCAACTGGAGCGGAATCACCTGGACCTGCATCTGGAGTTGTAGTATCTGTGAGCCACAGGGACTCGGCAATCTCACACCCACGCGATCAAGACTATTTAAGCTCATGGGAATGGATAAGGCAAATATATGTGGAGCTGCAGCAAGCGACTAGCATATGTGGTGGCTAACTTATACGCAAAAGGAGAGCGAGAAGAGAAGGCGAAGCACGAGCGAGAAGCTAAAGGAACATCCTGCGCAAGCATAACTCCAACACCGTGTCCACTTCCCGGACTCCGCCGAGAAGGGGCCATCACGGTAACACACACGGTTGATTCATTTTAATTAAGTTTAGTTCAAGTCATCTACAACCGGACATTAACAAATTCCCATCTGCCCATAACCGCGGGCACGGCTTTCGAAAGATCAATCCCTGCAGGGGGTCCCAACTTAGCCCATAACAAGCTCTCACGGTCAACGAAGGAATAGACCTCCACCCAAGACACACCGATCAGACTCGGTATCTCGGTACAACAAGATGATTCGACAGGTTAAAACAAGTCCAGCAACACCGCCCGAATGTGCCGACAAATCCCGATAGGAGCTGCACATATCTCTTTCTCAGGGCACACTCAGATGAGCAATCCGTACAACTAAAACCAAACCTTGAGTTTCCCCGAGGTGGCGCTGCACAGGGCTCTAGTTCGGACCAACACTCAGAGGAGCACTGGCCCGTGGGGGCTAAAATAAGATGACCCTCGGGCTCCGGAAACCCAAGGGAAAAGGGGCTAGGTGGCAAATGGTAAGACCAATGTTGGGCATTGCTGGAAAAGCTTTAATCAAGGCGAACTATCAAGGGGTTCCCATTATAGCCCAACCGCGTAAGGGACGCACAATCCGGGAACATAACACCGGTATGACGGAAACTAGGGCGGCAAGAGTGGAACAAAACACTAGGCGAGAGGCCGAGCCTTCCACCCTTTACCAAGTATATAGATGCATTAAGATAACATAGCAATATAATGATATCCCAACAAGAATATAAATGTTCCAACAAGGAACGGCTCCAATCTTCACCTGCAACTAACAACGCTATAAGAAGGGCTGAGCAAAGCGGTAACATAGCCAATCAACGGTTTGCTAGGACAATGGTGGGTTAGAGGTTTAACATGGCAATTGGGAGGCTGACAAGCAAAAGGTAGGCATCGTAGCAGTGGCAAAGCAAAAGAGCGAGCAGACTAGCATAGCAAAGATAGTAGTGATTTCGAGGGTATGATCATCTTGCCTGCACAGTTGTCAGAGTTGACTGGATCCTCACAAGCAAACTCAACGGGCTCCTCGGTAGCAAACTCGTCTCCCGGCTCTACCCAACAAGACAAACAAGCAACAAGGATACAATCAACCACGGGCAAGAACAAGCAATACGATGAAATGACGATATGCTATGCGGGATGCGATGCGGGATGCAAGATGCAAGATATGACAGGAAATGCATGAACCTGGCATCAACTTGGAAAACCAAGTGTGCCACTGGATAGAGGGGATGAAATCGCTCGAAAACGATATAAAGATCATAGGAATCGGAGCTACGGTTTGGAAATGGCAAGCGTTTTAAGATACGACACCGGTATGCGACTTACAGCAAGTAGGCATCTAAATGCAACGGAATGAACATGCTACAGCCACCAAACATGAAAACAAAATACATGGCAGTGAAGTACACAAGATGGTCGACAAAACACTAGCACTGAGCCACAGGCAAATTCATCCATTAAGAGGTTCAAACAAGCATGGCTAAAACGCAAATGCAAAACAGATTTCAGACTTAGTGAAATTAACACTAGTCTGAAATTTCAGATCACGAAGCCCTCTTCGGAGCAGCAAAACAACATGATAGAAAACCTGAACATGACAAGTAAGAACATGGCATGGAGCTACTCAACAAGCTTAATAAAACACCCAAAGTGACCTGGGGCCAAAAGGGTTCACAAAGTACTCTACCGAGCTCACGAACATCGCTCGAACACAATCAGTTTTCAGACTTAGTGAAAACTGAGACATACTGAAATCTAACTCACGAAGGCATGTAAACGAGCTCGATGCACTCACTACGGTGCAAGTCATGGCAAGTAAAGCATATAACCAGCAAGAAGGCACAAAGTGCTAGCTACACATGGCAAGAACGAAGGCATAGCATGCATGGAACACTAACGGTAGCATCGGCGAAATCGCAAACAAGTTGACGATCTGCCCAGATTAACAACGAAGCAAAAGTTGAGCTCGATTGAGTCAACCTAGAGCACTCCACAAATGCCAACAAAGACATGGATGGATAGAGCATGACATAAATATCAAAACTCCCTTACTGATCATCCTCAAAAGAGGCACGGATCACTAGGAAACAAGCTGGACATATGGCATCATGAACTAAAATATCCCAGACTTAGTGAAAATCACTAAGTCCCTGAAATCTGCAATCTCAGGTACCTCTCTTCGCAAGCTTGCACAAGACAACACACACATCCTAAAAATGCATGGGTGGCACCTCTGGAAAGAAGACAAAATGCTTCACAATACACCCCAAAGGGGCACAGGCATATCATGCACGGATTAAATATAGCAAAAATGACAAAAGTGCATGATGAACTAACGGATCTGCAGTTTAACTCACGAAGCCTCCTTCTAACAGCATTTTGGGTATCAAGATGACCTCAAATGCAAATGATGCAATGGAATGAAATGATGTACATGTCGAGACGAAGATTTTGACATATCATACGCCTAAAACGGATCTACGGTTGCGGAGATACAAGCAGCCAAAGAATGCATAAAAATTAGAGGGAGAGGGAAAAAGTCAACCCTCGGTTTAGATCTCAGATCTAGGGTTCGGGCACTGTAGCAGCCGGGTCGGGGCGCGCCTCCCGAGGCGACGCCGGCGAAGGCGGGGACGACGGCCGGCGGGGCGGCGTCCGGTGGCCGGGACGGCGGCGCCGGGCGGTGGCGGAGCCGCGACCACCGGAGATGGCAGCGGGGCGGAGCGGGGTCGGGCGCGGCGGCCCGCGGCGACGCGGCGACGAACTCCGGTCGGGGGCGCGGCGGCCCGCGGCGGCGGCGGCCACCGGCGCCGGAGGTGGCGGCGGCGGACGTAGGAGGAGGCGGCGGGGAGACTGCGGGCCGGGGAGGGCCCTTCGTGGGCCTGGCGGGCCCCGGGCGTCGGCGGTGAACTGGGGACCCGAGGCGCCACTTGGCGGCTCGCGGTTGGCTGGCGGCGGCGGGGCGGACGGTGTCCGGTCCGATCCGGACACGTCCGTCGGCGGCGGAGGAAGGAAATCTTTTTTTTTTTAGGGTTTCGGGGAGAGGGAGAGATCCGAAAACGGAGGGGTGTATATATAGGCATAGAGGGAGCTAGGAGAGTCCAAATGAGGTGCGGTTTTCGCCCACACGATCGTGATCGAACGCTCTAGGACATGGAGCAGAGTTTGGTGGGTTTTGGGCCAAATTTGGGGGGTGTTGGGCTGCAACACATAAGAGGCCTTTTCGGTCCCTCGGTTAACCGTTGGAGTATCAAACGAAGTCCAAACGACCCGAAACTTGACAGGCGGTCTACCGGTAGTAAACCAAGGCCGCTTGGCAAGACTCGGTCCAATCCGGAAACGTTTAAACCCCACACAAGAAAGAAAGGTAGAAATGACCACCGGAGGAGAACGAAACGCCGGAATGCAAAACGGACAACGGGGAAAATGCTCGAATGCATGAGGTGAACATGTATGCAAATGCAATGCACGTGATGACATGATAAGAGATGCACGAAAAAGAAAAACAACACACGGAGACAAAGACCCGAACCCGAGAACTAAATATAACTTAGCGCCGGAGACGGCAAGAGTTGGATACAAATATGGAAAGTTACATCTGGGGCGTTACAACACTCCACCACTACGAAAAGATCTCGTCCCGAGATCTAGGACTGAAAGAACTCCGGGTACTCAGAACGGAGGTGATCCTTACGTTCCCAGGTAGCTTCACGGTCGGAATGGTGTGACCACTTAACTTTGAGAAATTTGATTGACTTGTTGCGAGTCTTGCGTTCAGTCTCTTCGAGAATAGCAACTGGGTGCTCACGATAGGAGAGATCTTCTTGGAGCTCAATGTCCTCGAAGTTGACGGTGCGGTCAGGAGTCTTGAAGCACTTTCGAAGCTGAGAGACATGGAACACATCATGAACATTTGCAAAGTTTGAAGGAAGCTCGAGTTGGTAGGCGAGGTCGCCTCTCTTGCTGACAATCTTGAAAGGTCCCACGTATCTAGGGGCAAGCTTCCCTTTGATACCGAAGCGACGAGTACCTTTCATGGGAGAGACGCGGAGGTAAACATGATCCCCAATCTCGAAAACCAGATCACGATGCTTACTATCATAGTAGCTCTTCTGGCGGGATTGAGCTGCTTTGAGGTTATCACGAATGACTTTGCACATTTCTTCTGCTTCTGTGATTAAGTCATTACCCAGCAGCTGACGTTCACCGGTTTCAGACCAGTTGAGAGGGGTACGGCACTTCCTGCCATATAGAATTTCGAAGGGGGCCTTGCCCGAACTTGCTTGAAAGCTGTTGTTGTATGAGAATTCAGCATAAGGAAGACAATCCTCCCACTTCATGCCGAAGGAGATCACACAAGCCCTGAGCATATCTTCAAGAATTTGGTTGACACGCTCGACTTGACCGCTCGTTTGAGGATGGAAAGCTGTGCTGAAGCGGATGTTGGTGCCCATAGCCTTCTGAAAAGAATCCCAAAACTTGGAGGTAAAGATGCTGCCACGGTCTGAAGATATCACTTGAGGAATACCGTGCAGAGAGACAATGCGAGAGGTATAGAGTTCCGCCAATTGAGCTGCAGTGATTGACTCCTTGGTAGGCAGAAAATGAGCCACTTTGGTGAGCTTGTCGATGACAACAAATATAGCATGATTGCCACGCTTGGACTTTGGAAACCCAGTCACGAAGTCCATTTCAATGTGGTCAAACTTCCATTCTGGAATGGCAAGAGGTTGGAGGAGACCAGCTGGCCTTTGGTGTTCTGCCTTCACTCTTCTGCAGACATCACATTCGTTCACGAATTGAGCGATCTCGCGCTTCATTCGAGTCCACCAATAAGCTTGCTTGAGGTCCTGATACATCTTCGTACTACCAGGGTGGATGGAGAGGAGAGAGTTGTGAGCCTCGTTCATGATCACCTTACGGAGTTCACTTTTGGGCACAACAATTCGATCCTCGAAGAAGAGAGTGTCCTTGTCATCAAGTCGGTAGCACTTGTACTTGGACTGACTCTTTGCAATACCAATCTTCACCTTCTTCACCATAGCATCAAGAAGTTGGGCTTGGCGAATCTGGTCTTCTAAGGTAGGAGAGACTTGAAGGTTGGCGAGGAAACCTTGAGGAACAACTTGCAGATTCAGTTTGCGAAAAGCTTCACAAAGCTCGGGTTGGTAAGGCTTGAGAATCAGACTGTTGCAATATGCTTTCCTGCTCAAAGCGTCAGCAATCACATTGGCCTTGCCTGGAGTATACTCGATACTCGGATTGTACTCTTGAATCATTTCGACCCATCGAGTCTGCCTGAGGTTGAGATTAGGCTGAGTGAAGATGTACTTGAGACTCTTGTGATCAGTGAAAATATCCACTTTCCTTCCCAATAGAAGATGTCTCCAAGTCAACAAAGCGTGTACAACTGCCGCCAACTCGAGATCATGAGTGGGGTAGTTCTTCTCATTAGGTTTCAACTGGCGAGAGGTATAAGCAACAACTTTCTTCTCTTGCATCAGTACAGCACCGAGACCTTGGATAGAGGCATCACAAAAGACCTCGTACGGCTTGGTTTCATCAGGCGGAGTCAGAACTGGAGCAGTGACCAATTTCTCTTTCAAAGAGTTGAAAGCAATATCACACTCCGGAGACCAAACGTACTTGACGTGCTTCTGAAGAAGATTTGAGAGAGGCTTGGCGATCTTAGAAAAGTTTTCAACGAATCTTCTGCAATAGCTTGCGAGACCGAGAAAACTACGGAGTTGCTTCACGTTCTGAGGAGGTTCCCAATTCACAATTGCGGACACCTTCTCAGGATTCACGGAAATGCCCTTGGCGGAGATGATATGACCAAGATAAAGAACCTCATCGAGCCAAAATTCACACTTGGAGAACTTGGCGTAGAACTGATGTTCTCTGAGCTTGTCAAGAACCAAACGCAAGTGCTTGGCATGATCTTTCTTGTTCTTCGAGAAAACCAGAATGTCGTCGAGATAGACCAAAACGAATTCATTGGTGTAGGGGTTGAAGATGAAATTCATCATGCGAGAGAACGTCGGAGGAGCGTTGGCGAGGCCAAAAGACATGACGGTGTATTCATATGAACCAAAGCTTGTTCTGAACGCCGTCTTGGGAATATCTTGCTCACGAATACGAATCTGATGATAACCCATACGGAGATCAAGCTTGGAGAATACTTGAGCACCCTTGAGTTGTTCAAACAGCTCATTTATGTTGGGAAGTGGGTATTTGTTCTTGATGGTCTTCTTGTTTACTGGACGGTAATCAACACAAAGTCGACTCGTTCCATCCTTCTTCTTCACAAAAAGAACACCACAACCCCACGGAGAAGTACTAGGCCGAATGAGACCCAATCTTTCTTGCTCATCGAGTTGTTTCTTCAGCTCCTTCAACTCTTCTGGGCCGAGCTTGTAAGGGCGTTTGCACACAGGTTCCGTACCGGGCTCAAGTTCAATAACAAATTCGACCGGCCGGTTTGGAGGCATCCCTGGAAGTTCTTCTGGAAAGACGTCTTGATATTCGCAAACGACAGGAATTTGCGAAATAGCATCCAATTCACCCTTCTCATTGAGAGAAAACAACCGGATTGAATTATCTCGAGCGGCAAAGACAATGACATCCTCAGACGAATGAGTCAGTTGAATCTGCCTGGCTGCACAATCAAGCTGAGCTTTATGCTTAGAGAGCCAGTCCATCCCGAGAATAAGATCGATATCGGAATTGCCAAGAACCACCGGAGAAGAGAGAAACTTGCAGTCGCCCAAAGTGATTGTAACATCCGGAACACACACTCGAGATGTCAAGAGGCTGGCCGGAGAGTCAATATACAACGGTCTCGGCAACATTTGAGTAACAAAATCATGCTTGGAAGCAAAAGGTCTCGAGATGAAACAATGCGATGCACCAGTGTCAAAAAGAACTTTTGCAGGAATATCATTAACAAGAAGGTTACCCATGATCACATCTGAAGAATCCTCTGCCTGAGCTGCATTCACCATATTGACCTTGGCGTGCTTGGGATTGTGCTTGACCACAGCTGTACTTGCCGATCTGACAGGAGGAGGAGGAGGAAGACGCCTCTGGTTGGTACACTTGTTGGCATAGTGACCCTTCTGTTGGCACTTGTTGCACGTGACCTCTGAAAGCGGACGGTGATACGGAGCACTCGATCTTGGAGCTTGAGACGAAGCCTTGTTCTGAAAGTCTGGGTTGGGTGGGTGGGAGAAACCACTGCCACCTTTGCTCTTCTGCTGATACGGCTGACGGAACGGAGGAGGAGGAAGCCAAAACTTCTGCTGCTTGACCACTTGAGTAGAGGAAGACGGAGTAACATCTCTGGCACGCTTCCTGGAAGCATCACATCTCATCTGAGCAGCCTCTTGCTTCAGTGCCATGTTGTAGAACTCATCGTATCTCAACGGCTCAAAGAGGACAAGAGCGAGCTGAATTTCCTCACGAAGACCACCCCTGAACTGATAGATCACACTCTTCTCATCAGGAACATCCTGCTTGGCAAAACGGGCGAGCTTCTGGAACAACTTGTTGTAGTCATAGACAGACAAAGAGCCTTGCTTCAGATTGCGGAATTCCTGACGCTTACTCTCAACCACGCTTTGAGGGATGTGATGAGCGCGGAAATCTTGACGGAAATCGTCCCAAGTGATAACACGTCCACCTCTGGAATCCTTGTACTGCTGGAACCACTCTGCAGCCTGATCTTTGAGCTGGAAAGAAGCGAACTTGACGAAATCTTCAGGCCTGACGTTGCTGCATTCAAAATGCTTGCCCAGATCCACTAGCCAATCGTCAGCATCGGTAGCCTCAACACAACCGCTGAACGTCTTTGGACCATTAGCAAGGAACTGGTTCAGAGTAGCAAAGTGGTGCTGATTGTGGCCTTGATTCCCTTGATTGCCTTGATTGCGCTCTTGGAGAATTTGCATGATCAACTGTGTGTTTGCATTAGTAGCGGCCATCACAGCTTGCCATGCCTCCGGAGGAGGCGGAGGTGGAGGCGGATTAGGATTCGGAGTCGTGCGCGTTGGAGGAGCCATCCTGAACAGGTTGACCACCATTAGCACATAGATAGACAACAATACAGAAGCTGAATCCAACGGAATGAAAATTGCAACATATAGTCTTCACATCTGAACAAAATGAACGAATGCATTCCTCTTCAAATGATCACATATCCATAAATTGAGAAGCCACGAAGAATTAAGGTATAGAAATAAATCAACAAGGTACGGATCAAGAACGAATAATCGGTAAGAAATCCCAATCTCAAACCAATATCCGTGGAAGAAGAACTAGAGCTACTAGAATTCCCACCTATGATACTCCCGAACCTTTCCGGTTATGCAATCAGGTGTTGGGGATACAGGGGAAGCACAATATCTCACCCAAACTAGCAAATCCTACATCCAGCTGTATCCATCCTTCAACACATAACCAGGAAAACTTCGGAAACCATCTACCTCAACCTTCGAAAAGCATCCGTTATACAAGTTATGGCGATACTCCCGAACTCCCGCCCCAGTACTGGGTGGCGTCGAGGTTATCTCACCAACGAACTGCATAAAAGAGATTTTCGATGTCGGCGAACATATCTCAAGTATACCAGAATTGCAACGATGAAATTGTGACGACAACACCTCGGAGCTCAACTCCCCGGGACACTGCCACAACCCCTAAAGACAGGAGGCACCAAGAACAATGTTCTCGTCACAAAACCATCGGAACAAAACCAAGATACTCGCGTGATCCTAAAAAATTTTTTTTGTGAAATTTGAGAAGAGAAGAGTCAAAACTCTACGCCAGGATGCCTTACCAGAGCGATGAGGAGACTGGGAAGTAAAAAGAATTCCTAAGCTCTCCGATATATAATTCCTAAGGACTCAAAACATTTTTCTAGACACAACTCGGCTGCTAAAAACGATCAAGCAATGGGGCTCCTAAGGTCGGGGATGGCTCTGATTACCAACTTGTAACGCCCTCGATGCGGCTATAGCTCCCACGTGTCGAGGCACGACTTTGAGGCATAACCGCATTGAAAGCAATGTCGCAAGTCAGGCAATCATTACAACATCCCATGTAATAAATATAATAAAAGGGGAAGAAGACATAGTTGGCTTACACTCGCCACGTCACATCAGAGTACATAAATAACATCCATCAAACAAACACTCATGGCCCGACTACGGCGCCAAAATAGAAAAGACCCCCAACATGCGACAAGGTCCTGAATCGATAACCCCAACTAGGCACCACTACTGATCATCTGGAAAGGACACGTAGTATCGCTGAGAGTCCTCGTCGAACTCCCACCTGAGCTCGTAATCGTCAACTGGAGCGGAATCACCTGGACCTGCATCTGGAGTTGTAGTATCTGTGAGCCACAGGGACTCGGCAATCTCACACCCACGCGATCAAGACTATTTAAGCTCATGGGAATGGATAAGGCAAATATATGTGGAGCTGCAGCAAGCGACTAGCATATGTGGTGGCTAACTTATACGCAAAAGGAGAGCGAGAAGAGAAGGCGAAGCACGAGCGAGAAGCTAAAGGAACATCCTGCGCAAGCATAACTCCAACACCGTGTCCACTTCCCGGACTCCGCCGAGAAGGGGCCATCACGG
>NC_057795.1:167874643-167908808 GCF_018294505.1 Triticum aestivum
TTTTTTTTTTTTAGGGTTTCGGGGAGAGGGAGAGATCCGAAAACGGAGGGGTGTATATATAGGCATAGAGGGAGCTAGGAGAGTCCAAATGAGGTGCGGTTTTCGCCCACACGATCGTGATCGAACGCTCTAGGACATGGAGCAGAGTTTGGTGGGTTTTGGGCCAAATTTGGGGGGTGTTGGGCTGCAACACATAAGAGGCCTTTTCGGTCCCTCGGTTAACCGTTGGAGTATCAAACGAAGTCCAAACGACCCGAAACTTGACAGGCGGTCTACCGGTAGTAAACCAAGGCCGCTTGGCAAGACTCGGTCCAATCCGGAAACGTTTAAACCCCACACAAGAAAGAAAGGTAGAAATGACCACCGGAGGAGAACGAAACGCCGGAATGCAAAACGGACAACGGGGAAAATGATCGAATGCATGAGATGAACATGTATGCAAATGCAATGCACGTGATGACATGATAAGAGATGCACGAAAAAGAAAAACAACACACGGAGACAAAGACCCGAACCCGAGAACTAAATATAACTTAGCGCCGGAGACGGCAAGAGTTGGATACAAATATGGAAAGTTACATCTGGGGCGTTACACCCAGTTTGTCTTCGTTTCCTGGTATTGCCACTGGTGACTTTTGAGGGTGCAATTCCCGACTTTGGTGTCTCATTCTTACTTGATGTTCTACAGCGGAAATGGTTCTCGAGCAACAGGTGTACGGTGAAGTTCACCCCAGCAGAGAAAAATAAATAAATCATTTTCTGTTAAATCTCCAGGACAAGGGAAATGTGGTTATTTGGTCATGGTCAAACATGTTGCCTCTTGTTATAATGGAAATGAAAACATTTAAAAATTCACCAGAGAAATTAGCCTTTTTACGGCGGTAAATGTGTAAACCCTTAAATGCTAGTGGCAAACATGCAATGCAAATTTCACCCAAGTTCTAAAATCTAAACTACCTCTTTGCTACAATTTCATGCAGGTATAGCTCCAAGAATAGGTGTCTTGTGGTGTCTGTTGATGGCCAATAGCGAGTATGAGTATGCAAAGAGTGAGTTCGAGTTCGACTGCCGCCTCCCAGCCTTCAACTGGATTGTCATCCACATCGATGGCTGCCATTTCCACCGGTACAGTGTTCATATACCAATGCCTTTTGCTTATTTTTCTAAGTATTACCATGTGGGAAGCATGCAAAGAAGGCTACTATATGCAAACTTGAGAATTACTGTTGCTTCAGATCATAAATAGTTTATCTTTGTTGTTCTGTCTAGTGTACACTATTTTCAGTCCTTGGTTTGTTAGATTCTCAAAGATGCATGCCTTTGAGAAACCAAATGCAGCCTGGGCTGAGGACCCCTAGGTTGGTTCCGTCATGGGCCGCATTGGGCAGCCCATGACACGTTATATGAAGACTCCGGAAGACTTGCAGTACAAGACGAAGATACCAGAGCCGTGGATGACTCTACCTCCACTGACGTAGCCGACTAGGATTTGTGACCCTAGGGCCCCCAGTATGGCTATATAAGCCGGGGTCCGGGCTGGTTGATAGATATATTACAACATATAGTTTCTCGGTTTTATACCCTGTACTTTGTAGACCCCTATCGCAATTAACACAGAGCAGGAGTAGGGTTTTACCTCCGTCGAGAGGGCCTGAACCTCGGTAAAGACTCGCCTCCTGTTACTATCTGGCCTAGTCACCTCTTCGGGATACCCTACTGAGGGATCTACCGAATTCGTCTTCGACAGTGGTGGCCCATGCAGGTCCTGCTAGGTGAACGCAGATGCTTGATGGGAGCTCCGATCGAGTCCGACGCGTAGATATCTGCCAGGACAGATGTTCGTCTTCGACCCCGCCACCCTTGTCGCCGACTCGACTGGCCACCTTGGCTAGATCAAGAACTTTCCTCCAGGCCGGATCATCGGCAATCTAGAGTACGTTGGAGTTCATTCTCTAGGGTTTGGCGTCATGCTGGGCCCAGGAGCATTAGGAAGAGGCAGAATTATTTAACCCACCCACCACCCAACAGATCGCAAACATCGAGGATCTCAGCGAGGTGCTTGCTTGCGCAGTAAGAGATGGAAGACCTGGAGGAGGAGATCATCGTGTCTGCAAAGAGCCGCCAGCGAGCCGTGCTGCCCTTACACCCGGTGCGGATTAGAGGCAGAACGCTAACAGCCCGGCAGCCGAGGAACCGGTGGCTGGAGAGGGCAGGAGCTCAGTGACAGGGATATCCAGCCCCTGGACAAAGCTTTTGGTAGCCTGAGGCACGACCATGCCCGCCTGTGCGTCTTGAACAATGTGGGCAATGCTTCGAGGGAGAAGCGCCGTCTGGAGCGCAGGTCGGAAGAGCTGGACAACATATGGGAGTGAGTCCAGGCTGTTGAGTAGGAAATAGAGGCAATCCGGGCCTCGCTCAAGACCGCCCCGATGGCGAATAGGACCCGCCCAGCGGCAAAGAAAACCACCCCGACGGCAACTAAGGTTGCACTGGCCATGAAAGGGCAGGCGGAAGAAGGACGACATGAGGAACACTGCAACACACAACTCATCCTCGTACCTCACCCCGGCAAAGAACATGCTCGCAGCTGCCCAGTGGCTGGCCGAGTTCAATTTCCCAGTCAACCATCCGGATAGGAAGCGGTTCCAAGAAGCCATGTAGTACCTGGATACGGCAGGGTGTCAATAGGATGTTTACGCCAAGTTGAAAAGCCACCTTGGAATGTCCGGTGACGTGGGTAGTTCGGCTACCCGACGTATCGGTAAAACGGGGTCTCTCAATCAAGTCTGGCATCAACCGCCGGCTACTATTGCGGCTCCCCGTACTATCTACCAGGCTAGATCCGCTCAGGGGCCCGTCACGCGGCCAACCCCTACCCGAGAACTCCATACAGAGGGCAGCTTGGATGTGCCTCCAGACCTGAGACAAGCACCAACGAGCCTACACAAGGTATGACCTGGCGATGGGTCTGAACGATGCGCATCACACGATCGACGCCATCCGTTCGGCAACTGTGGGTCCATCTGCCATGTATCTGACCTGCCTCTCGGATGAGATTGTCGCTCATACCTTCCCGCCAAACTTTAAGATCAACAATTGCGAGAAGTACGACGACAACCAGGACCCCGAGATCTGTCACAGATTACCTATTCGTGGTCAAGATTGCAGACGGTGATGATTGACACGCCGTAAAGCACCTACCTCTCATGCTCGAGGGATCGGCCAGGACGTGGTTGAACACTTTCTGATGTAGGGCAAACCCTATGGTGGCTCGATCTTCACGAATTGGAGGGGGGTTCGGGGAGGAACACGAAGAAACGAGGGGAAACATGGAGAAATCAAAGGGAAAACATTCTATTGGACAAGATCCACACCAAGTTCCTATCAAGGCACTTCGAACACTACAATCCAAAGTCGATGTCGGCCTTGATGGACATGCTCAACAGGAACATCGTTGGGGGAAGACGCGTGGCTTGCGAAGCAGCGGGCACCTGATGGCGATCCGGGCTCGTCCAATATAAACGACTAGTCCGGAAAGTCAAGGCGCAATCAAGAATAAGCACATGCATCCTTCGCTCCCCAGGGCGGAAACAACAGCCAGAAGAAGTGGTACAAGAAGGGTGGCGGTGGCAATTCGACCTTCGACAAGATCATGGATAGGCCTTGCGACATCCATGGTCCGAAGAACGACGGTGACCCTTCGGCAAACCACACAAACCAGAAGTGTTGGGTCCTCAAGAAGGCCATGCAGTTCGGGAAGGCCGACACTGACAAGCCAAATCCTCACAATGATGACGAAGGAGAACTGCTGCCCGGTAAGGGCAACAACGGTCAGAAGTAGTTTCCGCTCCAAATAAAGAATGTGAACATAATCTGTCCATGTTACAGTTCGTAAAAGGACCGCAAATGTGTTCTGTGAGAGGTATATGCCGCGGAGCCCGCCGAGCCGAAATACAGTTCCTGGTTGAGAATTCCTATCATCTTCGACCGACGTGACCGCAAATGTGCTTTTCACGGCGAAACAACCGCACTTGTCCTGGACCCAATTGTTGATGGTTTCCAGCTCACCAAGGTCATGATGGACGACGACAACAGCTTAAACCTTATATACGCTGACACAATGAAGATGCAGTTTGACGAATCATGAATCGAGACGATCAAAAGCAGGTCAAGGGTATTATCCTGGGCATGGAGGCCTCTTGAATTGGAAGGGTCACGCTAGACGTGGTGTTAGGTACCCTAGACAACTATTGTTTGAAGCTTAAGCTTCGACATAGTACCTTTCAAAAACAGCTACCATGCCCTCCTAGGCCGGACGCCGTTTTGCTCGATTCGGCACAGTACCACACTATGCCTACTTGAAGTTGAAGATCCCGGGCCCGAACGGTGTCATCACCATCTTCGGGAACGTCGAGCGGTCTCTGAAGACCGAGCAGACCACATTAGCCCTGGCAGCCGAGGCTGTCGCTGAAGCCTAGGCAACCAAGGAGCTTGCCGACTTGTGGTCCAAGGTTGATAAGGACAACATTAAAATCACCAAATGTACTGTAAGTGCATCTAGTGCCCCTTAGTGATTTTGGTGTATTGAAGACTTATAGGTTAAGGGACTAATGCGTTTGTGAGTGTACACAGGTCTATAAGTATATGAGGAGTTTGATATTTACAGAGAAAGTCGACCCCTAAAAATGAAGTTCTTCAACTGAAGACTTTGATATTCTGAAGACTTTCTGAAGACTTTGAAAGTGAAGAAATTGGTGTGACCTTGAAGACTTGGTATTCATTTGTGGAACATGAAGCGTGAAGACTTTTGTTTTCGTAGTTTCATTTTCTCTTTCTTGAGTCATAGGAAACACCGTACTGTTAAAGGGGGTCGAGGAAATACTAAGGAAAAATTTCCATGTGATGCTCAACTCAAAATCCTACACCTACCAATCCCTTCGAGTGAAGCCTTTGGAAATCTCATACAGTTCAGTCACTTTCTTCAGTGACAGAGACGAAGTCCTTCTGGTCGCTGATGAATTTGTTCTGACTGAGGAGTTAGGAATTCACCAGTACGAATTACCTACACAGTGAGGAACATGATATCCCTGAGGAATTTGAGAGTCAAATTTCCGACCGTTGCTGTGTTGCGCGCCAGCTGTCCCAAAATATCTTATCCACCTAACGGTCATATCATTGAAGGGCATTTATGTCTTATCATGTCGGGCTGTTCCCTAGGCTATAAATAGCCGCCCCCTACAACCACTAGCTGGTTGGCTGCTCCGAGAGAACTTGACACTTGTCATTTGAGAGCAACCCATCCTCCGAGGACTTTGAGCGAAAATCATCAAGTGAGAAAAATCCCAAACCCAAACACCTACAAAACCCAAAGTGATTGAGCATCACTGAAGAAATTGATCCCGCGTGGATCCGACGCTTGTTACCTTTGAAGACTGTGCTTCTTCCAGACGGTTAGGCGTCAAGGTCTAGAGCATCCAAGAGGAATTGTGGATCACCGAGTGACCAAGTCTGTGAAGGTTTGGAAGTCACCTGAAGACTTACCACGAGTGATTGGACGAGATCTGTGTGATCTTAGTTCAAGGAGAATACGATGAGGACTGGGTGTCCCGAGCTGCGTGCTCAGAGACTGGGTGTTCGGGACTGCGTGTCCTCGAGTTTAAATACTCAGCCGCTCCAACCAGACGTACAACTAACACAGCAGTTGGAACTGGTCTACCAAATCATTGTCTTCACCAACCTAACTGGTTCTATTTCCTCAACCCTTTCATTTCCTCATTACTGTGTTGAGTGTTTGTTCATATCTGTGTTTGAAGACTTTGACTGAAGACTTTCTCAATTTCCTCAGTTCAATTTCTTCAGTCTGTTTGTCTTCATCTTGTGTTATCCTGTGATTACGCTTTCTGTACTCTGTGCTTGTCTTCATTTCATCATGATGACCATGCGTGTATTCTGTTATGCTTACTTCTGAGTACTTATTCCGCTGCTAATAGTTCTTCGCTAAGGAATTTCCTCACCGGCAAATTCCTCAGTGAAGAATTCATAAAAATCGCCTATTCACCCCCACCTCTAGTCGACATAACGCATTTTCAATTGGTATTAGAGCAAGGTACTCCCTTGTTCTGTGTGATTTTGGTTTAACCGCCTGGAGTTTTAGTTATGTCGACCGCAGGTATGATCAAGGTCTCGGCTGGGTGTCCTACCTTTGATGGAACGGACTATCCCTACTGGAAAAACTGAAGGAAATATGCCCTAGAGGCAATAATAAAGTTATTATTTATTTCCTTATTTCATGATAAATTTTTATTATTCATGCTAGAATTGTATTAACCGAAAACATGATACACGTGTGAATACATAGACAAACATATAGTCACTAGTGTGCCTCTACTTGACTAGCTCATTAATCAAAGATGGTTATGTTTCCTAACCATATACATGTGTTGTCATTTGATTAATGGGATCACATCATTAGGAGAATGATGTGATTGACATGACCCATTCTGTTAGCCTAGCACTTGATCGTTTAGTATATTGCTATTGCTTTCTTCATGACTTATACAAAGTTCCTGGAATTATGAGATTGTGCAACTCCCGTTTACCGGAAGAACACTTTGTGTGCTACCAAACGTCACAACGTAACTGGGTGATTATAAAGGTGCCCTACAGGTGTTTCCGAAGGTACATGTTGGGTTGGCATAATTCGAGATTAGGTTTTGTCACTCCGATTGTCGGAGAGGTATCTCTGGGCCCTCTCGGTAATACTCATCACCTAAGCCTTGCAAGCATTGTAACTAATGAGTTAGTTATAAGATGATGTGTTACAGAACGAGTAAAGAGACTTGCCGGTAACGAGATTGAACTAGGTATTGGATACCGACGATCGAATCTCGGGCAAGTAACATACCGATGACAAAGGGAACAACGTATATTGTTATGCGGTTTGACCGATAAAGATCTTCGTAGAATATGTGGGAGCCAATATGAGCATCCAGGTTCCGCTATTGGTTATTGACCGAGAATAGTTCTAGGTCATGTCTACATTGTTCTCGAACCCGTAGGGTCCGCACGCTTAAGGTTTCGATGACAGTTATATTATGAGTTTATGAGTTTTGATGTACCGAAGGAGTTCGGAGTCCCGGATGAGATCGGGGACGAGGAGTCTCGAAATGGTCGAGACGTAAAGATCGATATATTGGACGACTATATTCGGAGTTCGGAAAGGTTCCGAGTGATTCGGGTATTTTTCGGAGTACCGAAGAGTTACGGGAATTCGCCGGGGAGTATATGGGCCTTATTGGGCTATACGGGAATAGAGGAGAGAGGCCGAAAGGAAGGAGGCGCGCAGCCCCCCTCTGGTCCGAATTGGACAAGGGGTGCGGCCCCCTTTTCCTTTCCCCTCTCCCCCTCTTTCCCCCTTCTCCTACTCCAACAAGGAAGGAGGGAGTCCTACTCCCGGTGGGAGTAGGACTCCCCTTGGCGCGCCCCTACTAGGTCGGCCGCCCCCTCCCCCCTTGCTCCTTTATATACGGGGGCAGGGGGCACCTCTAGGCACAACAACAATTGATCCCTTGGATCTCTTAGCCGTGTGCGGTGCCCCCCTCCACCATAATCCACCTCGATAATATCATAGCGGTGCTTAGGAGAAGCCCTGCGTCGGTAGTACATCAAGATCGTCACTATGCCGTCGTGCTGACGGAACTCTCCCTCGACACTCAGCTGGATCGGAGTTCGAGGGACATCATCGAGCTGAACGTGTGCTAGAACTCGAAGGTTGTCGTGGTTCTAAGCCCGACAGTAGAGTGGGGGGGTAGGTATGGAGAGGCAAGGTCCTAGCTATGGAGAGGTTGTAAACACAAGGGATGTACGAGTTCAGGCCCTTCTCGGAAGAAGTAATAGCCCTACGTCTCGGAGCCCGGAGGCGGTCGAGTGGATTATGAGTATATGAGTTACAAGGTGCCGAACCCTTCTACCTGTGGAGGGGGGTGGCTTATATAGAGTGCGCCAGGACCCCAGCCAGCCCACGTAGGAGAGGGTTTAAGGTGAGTTAAGTCTGGGGCGTTACTGGTAACGCCCCACATAAAGTGCCTTTACTATCATAAAGTCTACTTAATTACAGGCCGTTGCAGTGCAGAGTGCCTCTTGACCTTCTGGTGGTCGAGTGAGTCTTCATGGTCGAGTCCTTCAAGTCAGTCGAGTGTGTCCCTCGTTGGTCGACTGGAAGGCGACTTCTTCTAAGGGTGTCCTTGGGTAAGGTACTTAGATCAGGTCCATGACCCTACCCTAGGTACATAACCCCATCAGAGGTGCCGTAGTTTCGGTGCTTGATCGGTCGGGCCGTGAAGACATACGACTACATCAACTGCGTTGTTCTAACGCTTCCTCTTACGGTCTACAAGGGTACGTGGACAAAACTCTCCCCTCTCGTTGCTATGCCATCACCATGATCTTGCGTGTACGTAGGATTTTTTTTTTGAAATTACTACGTTCCCCAACAGTGGCATCCGAGCCAGGTTTTATGCGTTGATGTTATATGCACGAGTAGAACACAAGTGAGTTGTGGGCGATACAAGTCATACTGCTTACCAGCATGTCATACTTTGGTTCGGCGGTATTGTGAGATGAAGCGGCCCGGACCGACATTACGCGTACGCTTACGCGAGACTGGTTTCACCGTTGCGAGCACTTGTGCTTAAAGGTGGCTGGCGGGTGTCTGTCTCTCTCACTTTAGCTGAATCGAGTGTGGCTACGCCCGGTCCTTGCGAAGGTTAAAACAGCACTAACTTGACGAACTATCGTTGTGGTTTTGATGCGTAGGTAAGAACGGTTCTTGCTAAGCCCGTAGCAGCCACGTAAAATTTGCAACAACAAAGTAGAGGACGTCTAACTTGTTTTTGCAGGGCATGTTGTGATGTGATATGGCCAAGACGTGATGCTATATTTTATTGTATGAAGTGATCATGTTTTGTAACCGAAGTTATCGGCAACTGGCAGGAGCCATATGGTTGTCGCTTTATTGTATGAAATGCAAACGCCCTGTAATTGCTTTACTTTATCACTAAGCAGTACCGATAGTCGTAGAAGCAATAGATGGCGTAACGACAATGATGCTACGATGGAGATCAAGGTGTCGCGCCGGTGACGATGGTGATCACGACGGTGCTTCGGAGATGGAGATCACAAGCACAAGATGATGATGGCCATATCATATCACTTATATTGATTGCATGTGATGTTTATCCTTTATGCATCTTATCTTGCTTTGATTGACGGTACCATTTTAAGATGATCTCTCACTAAAATTATTAAGAAGTGTTCTCCCTGAATATGCACCGTTGCCAAAGTTCGTCGTGCCCAGACACCACGTGATGATCGGGTGTGATAAGCTCTACGTCCATCTACAACGGGTGCAAGACAGTTTTGCACACGTGGAATACTCAGGTTAAACTTGACGAGCCTAGCATATGCAGATATGGCCTCGGAACACGGAGACCGAAAGGCCGAGCGTGAATCATATAGTAGATATGATCAACATAGTGATGTTCACCATTGAAAACTACTCCATCTCACGTGATGATCGGTTATGGTTTAGTTGATTTGGATCACGTGATCACTTAGATGACTAGAGAGATGTCTGTCTAAGTGGGAGTTCTTAAGTAATATGATTAATTGAACTTAAATTTATCATGAACTTAGTCCTGGTAGTATTTTGCAAATTATGTTGTAGATCAATAGCTTGCGTTGTTGCTCTCATATATTTATTTTGATATGTTCCTAGAGAAAATTGTGTTGAAAAATGTTAGTAGCAATGATGCGGATTGGATCCGTGATCTGAGATTTATCCTCATTGCTGCGCAGAAGAATTATGTCCTTGATGCACCGCTAGGTGACAAACCTATTGCAGGAGCAGATGCAGACGTTATGAACGTTTGGCTAGCTCAATATGATGACTACTTGATAGTTTAGTGCACCATGCTTAACGGCTTAGAATCGGGACTTCAAAGACGTTTTGAACGTCATGGACCATATGAGATGTTTCAGGAATTGAAGTTAATATTTCCAGCAAATACCTGAGTTGAGAGATATGAAGTCTCCAACAAGTTCTATAGCTAAAAGATGGAGGAGAATTGCTCAACTAGTGAGCAAGTACTTAGATTGTCTGAGTACTACAATCGCTTGAATCAAGTGGGAGTTAATCTTCCAGATAAGATAGTGATTGACAGAGTTCTCTAGTCACCATCACCAAGTTAGTAGAACTTTGTGATGAACTATAGTATGCAAGGGATGACGAAAGCGATTCCCGAGCTCTTCGTGATGTTGAAATAGACGAAGGTAGAAATCAATAAAGAGCATCAAGTGTTGATGGTTGACAAGATCACTAGTTTCAAGAAAAGGGCAAAGGGAAAGAAAAGGGAACTTCAAGTAGAATGGCAAGCAAGTTGTCACTCCCGTGAAGAAGCCCAAAGCTGGACCAAAGCCTGAAACTAAGTGCTTCTACTGCAAAAGAAATGGTCACTGGAAGCGGAAATGCCCTGAATATTTGGTGGATAAGAAGGATGACAAAGTGAACAAGGGTATATTTGATATACAGGTTATTGATGTGTACCTTACTAGTGTTTATAGTAGCTTCTGAGTATTTGATACTTGTTCGATTGCTAAGATTAGTAACATGAAGCAGGAGTTACAGAATAAACAGAAACTAGTTGAGGGTGAAGTGACGATGTGTGTTGGAAGTGGTTCCAAGATTGATATGATCATCATCGCACACTCCCTATACTTTCAGGATTAGTGTTAAACCTAAATAAATGTTATTTAGTGTTTGCGTTGAGCATGAATATGATTTGATCATGTTTATTGCAATACGGTTATTCATGTAAGTTAGAGAATAATTATTGTTCTGTTTACATGAATAAAACCTTCTATGGTCATACACCCAATGAAAATGGTTTGTTGGATCTCGATCGTGTGATACACATATTCATAATATTGAAACCAAAAGATGTAAAGTTAATAATGATAGTGCAACTTATTTGTGGCACTGCTGTTTAGGTCATATTGGTGTAAAGCGCATGAAGAAACTCCATAAAAGATGGATTTTCGGAATCACTTGGTTATGAATCATTTGATGCTTGCGAACCGTGCCTTTTGGGCAAGATGACTAAAACTCCGTTCTCCGGAACAATGGAACAAGCTACTGACTTATTGGAAATAATACATACCGATGTATGCGATCCAATGAGTGTTGATGCTCGTGGCAAGTATCGTTATTTTCTGACCTTCACAAGATGATTTGAGCAGATATGGGTATATCCACTTGATGAAACATAAGTCTGAAATAGTTGAAAGGTTCAAAGAATTTCAGAGTGAAGTGGAAAAATCATTGTAACAAGAAAATAAAGTTTCTGCGATCTGATCGCGGAGACAAATATTTGAGTTACGAGTTTGGTCTTCAATTAAAACAATGTGTAATAGTTTCACAGCTCACGCCACCTGGAACACCACAACGTTATGGTGTGTCCGAACGTTGTAACCGCACTTTATTGGATATGGTGCGATCTATGATGTCTCTTATCGGTTTTACCACTATCGTTTTGGGGTTGTGCATTAGAGATAGCTGCATTCACGTTTAAAAAGGGCACCATCTAAATCCGTTGAGACGACACCGTATGAACTATGGTTTAGCAGTAAACCTAAGCTGTCGTTTCTTAAAGTTTGGAGTTGCGATGCTTATATGAAAAAGGTTTTCAACCTGATAAGCTCGAACCCAAATCGGAGAAGTGCGTCTTCATAGAATACCCAAAGGAAACTGTTGGGTACACCTTCTATCACAGATCCGAAGGCAAAACATTCGTTGCTAAGAATGGATCCTTTCTAGAGAAGGAGTTTCTCTTGAAAGAAGTGAGTGGGAGGAAAGTAGAACTTGATGAGGTAAATGTACCTGCTCCCTCATTTGAAAGTAGTTCATCACAGAAATCTGTTCCTGTGACTACTACACCAATTAGTGAGGAAATTAATGATGATGATCATGAAACTTCAGATTAAGTTACTACAGAACCTCGTAGGTCTTCCAGAGTAAGATCCGCATCAGAGTGGTACGGTAATCCTGTTCTGGAAGTCATGTTACTAGACCATAATGAACCTATGAACTATGAGGAAGCGATGGTGAGCCCAGATTCCGCAAAATGGCTTGAGGCCATGAGATCTGAGATAAGATCCATGTATGAAAACAAAGTATGGACTTTGATTGACTTGCCCAATGATCAGCGAGACATTGAGATTAAATGGATCTTCAAGAGGAAGACGGACGCTGATAGTGTTACTATCTACAAAGCTAGAATTGTCGCAAAAGGTTTTCGACAAGTTCAAGGTGTTGACTACGATGAGAGTTTTTCACTCGTATCTATGCTTAAGTCTGTCTGAATCATGTTAGCAATTGCCGCATTTTATGAAATCTGGCAAATGGATAAACAAAACTGCATTCCTTAATGTTTTTCTTAAAGAAGAGTTGTATATGATGCAACCAGAAGGTTTTGTCAATCCTAAAGGTGCTAACAAATTGTGCAAGCTCTAGCGATCCATCTATGGACTGGTGCAAGCATCTCGGAGTTGGAATATATGCTTTGATGAGTTGATCAAAGCATATGGTTTTATACAGACTTTTTGAAGAAGCCTGTATTTACAAGAAAGCGAGTGAGAGCTGTGTACCATTTCTAATATTATATGTGGATGACATATTGTTAACTGGAAATGATATGGAAATTCTGGATAGCATGAAAGGATACTTGAATAAGAGTTTTTCAAAGCAAGACCTCGGTGAAGCTGCTTACACATTGAGCATCAAGATCTATATAGATAGATCAAGACGCTTGATAAGATTTTTCAATAAGTACATACCTTGATAAATTTTTGAAATAGTTCAAAATGGAACAGCCAAAGAAGGAGTTCTTGCCTGTGTTACAAGGTGTGAAGTTGAGTAAGACTCAAGACCCGACCATTGCAGAAAATAGAAAGAGAATGAAAAGTCATTCCCTATACCTCAGTCATAGGTTCTATAAAGTATGCTATGCTGTGAACCAGACCTATTGTATACCTTGCTCTGTGTTTGGCAAAGGAATACAATTTTGATCTAATAAGTAGATCACTGGGCATGGGTCAAGAATATCCTTAGTGAGGACTAAGGAGATGTTTCTCGATTATGGAGGTGATAAAAGAGCCCGTCGTTAAAGTTACAACGATGCAAGCTTTTACACCAATCCAGATGACTCTAAGTCTCAATCTGGATACATATTGAAAGTGGGAGCAATTAGCTAGAGTAGCTCCGTGCAGAGCATTGTGGACATAGAATATTTGCGAAATACATACAGCTCTGAATATGACAGACCCATTGACTAAGCTTCTCTCACGAGCAAAACATGATCATACCTTAGTACTCTTTTGGGTGTTAATCACATAGCGATGTGAACTAGATTATTGACTCTAGTAAACCCTTTGGGTGTTTATCACATGATGATGTGAACTATGGGTATTAATCACATGCAGATGTGGATATTGGTGTTAAATCACATAGCGATGTGAACTAGATTATTGACTCTAGTGCAAGTGGGAGACTGAAGGAAATATGCCCTAGAGGCAATAATAAAGTTATTATTTATTTCCTTATTTCATGATAAATGTTTATTATTCATGCTAGAATTGTATTAACCGAAAACATGATATATGTGTGAATACATAGACAAACATATAGTCACTAGTGTGCCTTTACTTGACTAGCTCATTAATCAAAGATGGTTATGTTTCCTAACCATAGACACGTGTTGTCATTTGATTAATGGGATCACATCATTAGGAGAATGATGTGATTGACATGACCCATTCCGTTAGCCTAGCACTTGATCGTTTAGTATATTGCTATTGCTTTCTTCATGACTTATACAAAGTTCCTGCAACTATGAGATTGTGCAACTCCCGTTTACCGGAAGAACACTTTGTGTGCTACCAAACGTCACAATGTTACTGGGTGATTATAAAGGTGCTCTGCAGGTGTTTCCGAAGGTACATGTTGGGTTGGCATTATTCGAGATTAGGTTTTGTCACTCCGATTGTCGGAGAGGTATCTCTGGGCCCTCTCGGTAATACTCATCACCTAAGCCTTGCAAGCATTGTAACTAATGAGTTAGTTATAAGATGATGTGTTACAGAACGAGTAAAGAGACTTGCCGGTAACGAGATTGAACTAGGTATTGGATACCGACGATCGAATCTCGGGCAAGTAATATACCGATGACAAAGGGAACAACGTATATTGTTATGCGGTTTGACCGATAAAGATCTTCGTAGAATATGTGGGAACCAATATGACCATCCAGGTTCCGCTATTGGTTATTGACCGAGAATAGTTCTAGGTCATGTCTACATTGTTCTCGAACCCGTAGGGTCTGCACGCTTAAGGTTTCGATGACAGTTATATTATGAGTTTATGAGTTTTGATGTACCAAAGGAGTTCAGAGTCCCGGATGAGATCGGGGACATGACGAGGAGTCTCGAAATGGTCGAGACGTAAAGATCGATATATTGGACCACTATATTCGGAGTTCGGAAAGGTTCCGAGTGATTCGGGTATTTTTCGGAGTACCGGAGAGTTACGGGAATTCGCCGGGGAGTATATGGGCCTTATTGGGCTATACGGGAATAGAGGAGAGAGGCCGAAAGGAAGGAGGCGCGCAGCCCCCCTCTGGTCCGAATTGGACAAGGGGTGCGGCCCCCTTTTCCTTTCCCCTCTCCCCCTCTTTCCCCCTTCTCCTA
The DNA here is from genome assembly GCF_018294505.1 of Triticum aestivum. Taxonomy (NCBI): domain Eukaryota; kingdom Viridiplantae; phylum Streptophyta; class Magnoliopsida; order Poales; family Poaceae; genus Triticum; species Triticum aestivum. The sequence continues at coordinate 167,889,443 of NC_057795.1, forward strand.
CTCCAACAAGGAAGGAGGGAGTCCTACTCCCGGTGGGAGTAGGACTCCCCTTGGCGCGCCCCTACTAGGCCGGCCACCCCCTCCCCCCTTGCTCCTTTATATACGGGGGCAGGGGGGCACCTCTAGGCACAACAACAATTGATCCCTTGGATCTGTTAGCCGTGTGCGGTGCCCCCCTCCACCATAATCCACCTCGATAATATTGTAGCGGTGCTTAGGCGAAGTCCTGCGTCGGTAGTACATCAAGATCGTCACCACGCCGTCGTGCTGACGGAACTCTCCCTTGACACTCGGCTGGATCGGAGTTTGAGGGACGTCATCGAGCTGAACGTGTGCTAGAACTCGGAGGTGCCGTAGTTTCGGTGCTTGATCGGTCGGGCCGTGAAGACGTACGACTACATCAACCGCGTTGTTCTAACGCTTCCGCTTACGGTCTACAAGGGTACGTGGACAACACTCTCCCCTCTTGTTGCTATGCCATCACCATGATCTTGCGTGTACGTAGGATTTTTTTTTGAAATTACTACGTTCCCCAACAAAAACAAGATGCGAATGCATCTTGAAGCAATTGACAACGATCTCTGGTATGTTGTGGAAAATGGTGTTCCCTCTGTTTCACCCTCACTGAAAGCTACCAATGTGAAGAGATTCAAGCAACTCGATTCTCAAGCGAAGAATATCATATGTGGCCATCTGAGTAAAGGACAATATGGAAGAGTGAGTGCTTTGGAAACTGCCAAGCTTATCTGGGATAGGATGTCCAAAGTGAATGAAGGAGTCTCAACTCAGCGTGACTCTTGAGTTGATGTTCTTCGGAATCTCTTCAACCGCTTCAAAAGACTCGACAATGAAAATGTCCAACAAACATTCGATCGCCTCACTGACGTCTCAAATGATCTTCAAGCCCTCGGTGCCACTGACACCACTGACCATGAGGTGGGGAAGAAACTGTTGAGATCGCTTGATTCCTCATTTGATACTCTGGGTCTGATGATACAAGAACGGGCTGACTACAAGTCTCTTGATCCTGCCGATATCCTCGAAAGGCTAAATACTCACGAGTTCCAGCTTGCTGAAAAGAGAGATCTCTATGGTTCGAGTTATGGCAAACCACGTGCCCTGAAGGCCAAGGTGGTGTCTGAGTCTGAATGTGAGGACTCTGGTAGTAGCCTTGGTGATCCTGAAGAATTGAGCCAGGAGCTAGCACTGCTCGTGAAGAAATTCCAGAAGTTCTCAAGACATGGTCGCTTTGGAAAATCCTCAAGAAGCAGTGATTCCTCATCAAGTGACTATAAGAGAAGGCTGTGTCACAAATGCAAGAAACCTGGTCATTATATTCAAGATTGTCCTCAGTGGAAAAAGGAATTGAAGAAGAAGAAATACAAGGATTACAGTTCTGATGATGCGAAGAAAAAGAAGAAATCGTCAAAATCTTCGTCATCAAAATCCTCAAAGTCTTCATCTCACAAGAAGAGCAGCTCCAAGAAGGCTCGGGCATTCATTGGCAAGGAAATGGACTCTGAAGCTGAATCTGAAGAAAATGAGGAAGAGGAGGCGTTTGAAGAATCCGAATCTGGTGTGGCGAGTCTGGCCTTCGCTACTGCTTTCGTTAGCAAGTCCATCTTCAACACTGAAGAAACTGACCCCACCGACAAGCCTGATGAAGATGATGATGACTATGCTCCCACCTATTGCTTCATGGCAAAAGGTGCAAAGGTACTCAAATACACCTCCTCTGAATCTAGTGAAAATGAATCTGATGAGAATCTCAAGCCCAGCTACTCTAAACTTGCAAAGATTGCTGTAAAACAACAAAGGGCTTTTGAAAAGGTTCAAAACATGCTAGACAAAAGTGATGATATGTTAGGTGAAGAAATGGATCGCACTAAAGCCCTGACTGAAAATCTTCAGAGACTTCAGTCTAGGTTTGATAACCTTCAAAGTCATCATAACACTCTCTTATCTGATCATGAGAAACTTTCTTATGAACTTCTTCAAAGAAAGCAAGATCTTGAGAAGCTAAGAGTGAGTTATGAAGATCTTCAGAAGGAGCGCGATTCATTACTTGCTCAACAAATCAGCACTTCTCAGGAAGAATTTGTTCCTCCATGCTTAAAGTGCATTGAACGTGAATCTGCTAATTCTTCACCTGAATGTTCAAATGCCTCAACTGTTACAAATTCTTCATCTGCCTCTGCTATCACTAATTCCTCATCTGAGGACATTGCTAGTATCACTGATGATGCAGGGCTGAAGGAACTGTACACGACAGGCATGTACAAAAGCCTCAAAGGGCATCAGATTCTTTGCGATGTGCTCAAAAAGCACATCCTCAACAGAAACCCTAGGAAAGAGGGTATTGCCTTTGAGAGGAAACTCAATGCTGATGGAACATATTGGAAGCCTGAGCAGTACCCCAAAACCTCATGGGTTGCTGCAAAGGGACCTCCAGTTGATCCATCCTTGTTATCTGGCTTTACATGTGAATCTCCTCATTCTTCTGATGAGTCATTTGACTCCAACTATAAACTGTTTAAAAATCAGAATGGTGAAGTATTTGCTAGATATGTTGGGACTAACTGCAGGAACAGTTCCCCTATGAAGAAAATCTGGGTTCCCAAAAGTTATGTTGAAAGTCTTCAGGTGAATGACCTCATGACACCACCTATGAAGAATAGGAACTCCAGATCAAACTCTTCATATGGACCAAATTCTTCATATGGATCCAAGTCCTCATACGGACCAAATTCCTCAAATGGATCAAAGTCCTCACATGATTATCATCGTGCTAACAACTCTGTTTCGCAGGGTAGAGGTAAGGGCTATGAATATGTACATTATTCTTCAAATCATTATGCTCATAAGTCCTCGAAGAATTTCTCTGCTTATTCATATGCTTACCCTAACCCCTCTTATGTGAAACGAAATGGTTTGGCTTCTATGCCACCATTCTCGTATGGTGCTCGCAGAGTGATGAACTCTTTGCCACCCCTTCAGATGTGGGTGGTGAAGAAAAAGAACTAATCTCTTCTGCAGGGCCAGGTCTCCAGACGTGCCTTAACGTCTGAAGAATTTGCTGGGGATCTGACAAACTGCCTGAAAGGACGCAGGCTAACCATGATGAAATGAACTTTCATTTCACACGTTCTCATACTGCTATATCTGTTTACCGCTTGATGAAATTCATCTGATGAACTTAATATCATATTCTTCATTGATGAAGCATATGAGATTATAAGTTACACTAATTCATCTGTAGGATGATCAACCCAAAACCACTGAATGGGTCCTCGATAGTGGATGTACAAATCACATGACTGGTGACAAGAATCTTTTGATGGATGCTCCCTTATCACCGTCACATCTGAAGCATATCATCTTTGCTGACAAAGGCAAAAGTCAGGTATTGGGTCTTGGTAAGGTTGCGATCTCTAAGGATAAACACATGGACAAAGTCATGCTTGTTGAGTCCTTAGGATACAACCTCATGTCAGTCTCAATGCTTTGTGATCTTGATATGGTTGTTGTCTTTGGCAAGTATCGCTGTGTCGTGATTATGGAAGCTGACAATTCCAAAGTCTTCGAAGGCTTTAGGAGAGGAGATTTGTATATTGTTGATTTCTCTACAGGACCACAACCAGCCGTGTGTCTACTTGCAAAAGCTTCAGAAGGCTGGCTATGGCATCGACGACTTGGTCACGCAGGCATGAGGAATTTGCACACGCCTGCAAAGAAGAAGCATGTCATTGGCATTGAGAATGTCAAATTCCTCAAGGATCACTTATGCGGAGCCTGTGAAGCTGGAAAAATGACCAAGGCCAAGCATCCAGCAAAGATTATCATGACCACTACTCGTCCATTCGAATTGCTTCACATGGAGCTCTTCGGACCAAATCATTACTCAGCATTCTCTAATGCTGCATCTCTATATGGTTTTGTCATTGTTGATTATTATCCACGATACACATGGGTACACATTGTTACTTACAAACATGAAGTGCAGGAAGTCTTCAAACGATTTTCCTCGAGGGCTTCAACCAACTTTGGTGTGAAGATCAAGCACATCAAAAGTGACAATGGAACTGAGTTCAAGAATTCCGGTCTTGATGACTATCTTGATGAACTTGGTATTACTCATGAGTTATCTGCTCCTTATACTCCTCAGCAAAATGGCGTCGTGGAGCGCAAGAACAGAACTCTTGTTGAGATGGCTCGCACTATGCTTGATGAATACAAAACGCCTTATCGTTTTTGGATTGATGCAATTGATACTGCGTGCCACATCATCAATAGAGTATATCTTCACAAATTCTTCAAGAAGACGGCCTATGAACTCCTCACTGACAAGAAACCCAATGTGAGTTATTTCAAAGTCTTCGGTGCAAAATGTTGGATTAGAGATCCTCACCACAATTCTAAATTTGCACCGAAAGCACATGAAGGTTTTATGCTTGGTTATGGAAAGGACTCGCACACCTACAGAGTCTTCAACATCGCTCTTCACAAGATTGTTGAAACTGCAGATGTGCGGTTCGATGAAACTAATGGCTCGCAAAGAGAGCACCTACCTTCTGTGTTAGATGAACCAGCACCTGAGGATTCTATCAAGTTCAAGGCAACTGAGGATGTCATTCCTACTGAAGAACTTGCTAAAGAATTCATTCCAGTATGCGAAGAACGTCGAGCTGACGCACCTGAAGATAATGATGAAGACAATGGTGCTGAGGAAAATGATCAAATACCTCGACGTCAACCAGCTCATCCTCGCGTTGCAAAAGATGTACAAGTTGACAAGATCATCGATGACATTGAAGCGCCAGGTCCTCTCACACGCTCAAAAGCTTCATATTTATCTAACTTTTGTGGGCACTATGCTTTTGTTTCTATCACAGAGCCCACTAAGGTAGATGAAGCATTTTTGGGGCCGAAGTGGATTCAGGCTATGCAAGAAGAATTACATCAGTTCGAGCTCAACAATGTCTGGGAACTGGTCAAACGTCCAGATCCTCGCAAGCATAATATCATTGGCACAAAGTGGATCTACCGCAACAAGCAAGATGAAAATGGCCTTGTGGTAAGGAATAAGGCACGACTAGTAGCTCAAGGCTACACACAGGTTGAATTAATTGATTTCGATGAAACTTTTGCACCTGTTGCTAGACTTGAGGCTATTCGCATATTACTTGCTTATGCTAATCATCATGATATCATCTTATATCAAATGGATGTGAAAAGTGCATTCCTCAATGGTAAGCTTGAGGAAGAAGTATATGTTGCTCAACCCCCAGGTTTTGAAGATCCAAAGAATCCTGACAAAGTCTTCAAACTTAATAAGGCCCTCTATGGCCTCAAGCAAGCCCCTCGGGCATGGTATGATACATTGAAGGAATTCTTCGTGAAGAATGGCTTCACACCCGGTTCACTCGACCCTACTCTCTTTACTAAATCTTATGATGGTGAACTATTTGTGTGCCAAATATATGTTGATGATATTATCTTTGGCTGTACTGACCAACGTTATAGTGATGAATTTGCCTATATGATGAGTGAAGAATATCAAATGTCTATGATGGGAGAGTTGAAATTCTTCTTAGGTCTTCAAATTCGTCAACAACGCAATGGCATATTCATATCTCAGGAGAAATACCTCAAAGATGTACTGAGGAAATTCAGCATGCAAGATTGCAAAGGAGTCAAAATTCCTATGCCCACAAAAGGCCATCTATGCACTGATGAAAATGGTATTGACTTCGATCACAAGGTATACCGCTCCATGATTGGTTCTTTATTGTACTTATGTGCATCTAGGCCAGATATAATGCTTAGTGTTTGCATGTGTGCCCAATTTCAAGCTGCACCGAAGGAATCACACCATAAGGCTGTGAAGCATATTCTTCGATATCTAGCTCACACACCAACACTAGGATTATGGTAACCCAAGGGCTCTGTCTTTGATCTCATTGGATATTCTGACTCTGACTATGCTGGTGATCGTGTGGACCACAAGTCAACCTCTGGCACTTGTCATTTCCTCGGACGATCTTTGGTCTGTTGGTCCTCGAAGAAACAGAACTGCGTATCACTATCCACTGCGGAAGCCGAATACATTGCTGCTGGCTCTTGCTGTGCTCAACTGCTTTGGATGAAGCAAACACTCAAGGACTATGGAGTCAACGTGAAGAATGTGCCTCTCCTCTGCAACAATGAGAGTGCCATCAAGATTGCTCACAACCCAGTTCAGCACTCAAAGACAAAGCACATTCAGATTCGTCATCATTTTCTTCGTGATCATGTGTTGAAGGGCGACATCTCTATTGAGCACGTGAAGACTGAAGAACAGCTAGCTGATATCTTCACTAAGACCTTAGATGAGAAGAGATTTAGTAAGTTCCGGTGTGAGCTAAATATCTTAGAATCTTCGAATGTTCTTTGAAAAGGACACACATCCTAACACTTATGCAAAATTGATGACTTAGATGTGCAACACATGAAGAAACGTTTTTCTTCAATCAATGAAGAATAACACTCTAAGTGTGAAGAAATTAATGAAGAATTTGATTCTCAGAACCCTACGACAATTGTACGCGGTGTATGAAATCATCATTCTAATACGGTGGGTCACGCCACCACAAAAAGTTGAAAATCTTCAATTTGAGTTTTTCCTCAGTTTTGAATGTCTTTAGTTTTTCAAATTCTTCAACTTTGCAAAATCTTTATTGTTCCCTTCATTTTTCTTCATTGGCTATATACATATATGAGTTTATGTCCTCTACAACATTCACTTATAGCTATTTCTTCAAGTTGTTTTTTTTGCTAAGTGAATGTGATCGGACCCTTCCCTCTCTATGCTATACTCAACCCAATCTATTCACAAATTCTTCATGTGCGTTCTATTTGAAACTCGTTCAAAATCTTCACTGTGTCCTTGTCAGCTGAAGAAATTGCGAACGAAACTTTAAAACAAATCTTATCCAAATTTTCAGTTTTTGCCGCTCAAACTGTTCCGCATCCCACGATGCATTATTCTATTCACCCACGATCGTACACGATCTCCACTACACAGTACGTGGGTGACACATGTCGCGTGAAGGAGAAAGAGCAGGGGCACGTTCGTCCCAAATCTTCGGGTGAACAGTTTTTCACCGTGTCTATAAATACCCCTCTCCCCTTCCTCACTTCATTTACTCCGCTCGACTATCTCTCTCCCGCTCGAGCTCCTCAAACCCTAGCGCCACCGCTACTCCATCGTCGCCGGTGAGGAAGAGCTTCGCTGCCTCGACCTCGTCGCCGCCATACTCATGCCGACCACGGAAATCTTCACTCCGCCGCCGCCGTAGCTGTCTTCCTCCGCCGAGTTAGGGCAAGGAAGATCTAACTTGACGAGCTTCCCGTGTGTTCTTCTCAGTTCGTCGTGTTCTTCATTTCGGGTAATTAAAAGTTACTTTTATTACTCGCCTTGATTCTCAAGCTTTCCTGAAAATCTTCAAGGGTGTTTATTCTTCAAATCTTCACATATATGAACACCTCAAACAAACTATGCTCTTGATTCGTTTCTCTAAGCAATGATTTTCCTCAAGATTCCTCAATTGTGTGGATCCTCGATCTATACAACTCCGGAACCTAAGACAAAGATCGCTTAGTGAAATTCTTCAAGGCTCATCTGGTCAAATTCCTCAAAACTTGTTCTTTTCAAAAACCTTCTCAGAACGCATATGACCTCTCCAAATTCCTCGCACATGTACTCTGTTCACAGGTACTCATGTCTGCTGCTGAATCACTAGGTTCTCATCAACTTAACTCATTTGCAGCGTTCCTCGAAGAAAAACTGCATGCTTCTTCAGAGAACTCATTTGTTCAAATTCCTCAACTGAAGAATATGGCAGACGGTAAGAAGCCGCAGAAAGGAGGAAAGAAACCTGAGGTTATGACTGCGTTTGAGATCCCTGAGGAAATTTATGCTGACTATTGTACATCTGATGAAGCAAAATATGGCAAAGAAAACAAAAATCAGCGCAAGGTGCACATTCAGAAGATTGAACGGAGATGGGCAAGGGAATGGAGGGAATACAGATATGTGACTCCAAAGTACATGAAGAAATTCGCCCTTAATCCTCCGTGCCCAAGAGCTCCATTGGCACCTGGCCAAGTAGCTGATCCCACAAGTATCAAACATGGTGAGGACTTTCTTGAAGAATGGGCTAAGCGCCAAGCCAAATTGGCAAGACAAGCCAAGGAGGCAGTGAAGAAATTCAATGAGGATTCTGCCACTGCTACTGCTACTAAGGCCTCGGTCCAACCGAGGAAATCCATGCCAAAGAAGCCCGCTCGTAAGCCAAGTGCTTCACCATCAGCGCCCTCACAGCCAAGTTCCTCAGCAGCGCCCTCACGGCAAATTCCTCACACTGCTCCTGCTCCTCCCAAGTCCTCAGCAGTTCCGACGAAGTCCTCAGCACCTGTGCATCTGACTACATGTCAAAGGACTGCTGGTTTCTCGATTGCCTCTGGTGTCTCAGCAAGTTCCTCAGCTGCACCAATTTCATCATCTGGCCCGACTCTGCTGAAGACCAAAGCAACAGCTGGACGAGGTCCTCGGCCAAGTCCAAAGAAGAAACAGGTTGCATTTCATGTGCCATCTGATGATGAAGCTTCTGATGATGAACTCGCAGAAATCATCAGAGACAGACAGGTGAAGGCCGCTAGAGCCAAAGGCACATCTGTGCCACTGCTGTTGGATCCGAGGAAAATCCTCGATTATATTGATCTCTGGCACAAGGATCCAAACACCCCCATGCCTGATTTCCATCCGACCGCTGGTCAAAATCACATGCTGACCCATTTCATCACTGAAGAGAAATAGAAGTTTGAAAAGGCAAGAGAGATCAAGAAAGCTCAATACAGAAAGGAGAAGTTCCTGAAGAAAAACGTTGTCAAAATGACACCTGAAGAACTTCTCAAGGTCCAGACTGAAATTCAAGACCTCAGCAAAAAGTTCGATGCTTATTATGCTGATTGGCAAGGGGCCAAGGTCAGATTCGTCAACCTGACGAAGAAATTCACCAATGTTGCAGCCCCAACGCAACATGAAATTCCTCAGGCTGAAGTCTCAGCTCAGCCGACTGAAGAACATGCCAGCACCGCTGATGATGTTCCGGCTGCTGATGAAAATGCTAGTTCCAGGGCTGATGATCCCATTCCAGCCGCTGAAGAAATTGCCAGGGCATCCACTAGTGGTGCGCCTGAAGAAACTGAAGAAGTCAGGGCAACTGCACCAGTTGCGCCTGAAGAAATTCAACCAGATTCCTCAGCTCCTCCTGCGCCTACACCAACTCCAATTCTTCCATGTGCATTTGATGTGAAGAAAACCAAGGCTGCAGAGCGAGCTGCAGTGAAAAAAAGGAAGGCATCAGCTGTGTCAAATTCTTCGGCTGCGAAGAAAATGAAGCCAATGACCAGCTCACTTGAAAATCCAATTGATGCTGTTCCAATTTCCTCCATGCCGTCAAAGGACCTTGTTCCTTTTGGAGAAGACTATGAGATCCCCATCGGATCTGATGAAGAACATCATTCTGCTGCTTCGTTAGAGCAGATTGATGAAGAAATTGAAGTGGACGCAATCCCTTCAGCGCCAGTCATTTCCTCACCTATGCCTAAGTTCATAGCTGAAGAGGCTGGTGTTGAGGAAATTGAAGATGAAGATGTGGATATAGGATGCACCACACCTGTGATGAATGATGACTTTTGGGAAAGTCAGCATCCCAATACTCCTCTCTTCACCCCGCTCCAACAGATTCCTTAGTCCCCTGCACCAACAGTTCAAATGGGCTCTGAAGAAACTCAACCCACTCTCTCTGTGCATGAAGAAATTCCAGCCACTAGTGCTGATGAACCTGCTACTGCTGATCCTCAGACTGCACCTGTTGAGGAACAAGAAATTCCTCAGCCTGAAGAATCTGAGCTCGTGATTCCTGAGGTGGTGATGCAACTCACTGACACCCCTCTGCTAAAGCAAAAGAATCCGTTCTCAAGCAAACAAAAGTTCAAGGCTGAAGATTTCTTTGCCGAGCACGTATTCTTCACTGATTATAATCCATATGATTCTGCTCGCATAAGGAAGAGGCGTTTCTGGACTGCCAGCCAAGCCAATTTCTATTCCTCAGTGCTCTTCAACAAAGACAAAGTCTTCGATCATGCACATATTCCTCATGTGGACATGGAGTCTCTGCCCGGCTTTGAGCCAGTTCTCAGTGTTCTTCACGACGCAGGACTTCTGAATTTCTGCATTGATATCTGTGACTGGAATGAAGAACTCATTCTTCAATTTTATGCAACCCTGCACATCACCGGAAACGCTAAAGACGTGAACACATGGGTATTAGACTGGATGTCTGAAAATACTCACTACAAGGCACCAGCAACTGAATTGCTTCGTGCTCTACCACTCAGTTCTCCAGTTGATGATGCTCGTTGTATCTACAACGAACCAGAACTTTCAAATCACTATATGCAAGTGCTGATGAAGCCTTTGAAGCCAAGGCAGGCCCCAAGAACCAAATTCCTCGTCAAGGAATTATTGTATGTGCCTCGGACTGTCTATCGAATTCTGACAAAGACAATGAGTCCTATCAAAGGCCATGACTCAAATGATGAAGAAGTCGTTGGCATCATGAAGAATATGCTTTTCAACATCATTCATGGCGTTCCCATAAACTTCCATGATTTCTTCATGAGGACTCTGGCCAATATTGCTATGTCACCATTCAAGCTGAAGCCCTATGCTCCTTGGATTATGAGATTCATCAGGGCAAGATCTTCGCTGAATTACAAAGCTGACACTCTGAATCACGGTAGCTACTTGCCTCCCATTGAAGTCCTTAAACGGACAGTTTCATCAGCTGATGATAAAGGCAAGGCCGCTGCTGTGATCGATGAAGGCATTCGTCCTTTGGATGGTCAATTTTGCAAAGCTGCATCTTACTCCGCCAATACCTCAGCCAAGCAAAATCCTCAAGCCACAGCACCCAGGGTGATGACTGATCTTGAGTTACTCCTCAGTCTTCATCAGAAGGTTGATCGCAATCATAAATGGGTCAAGCGTCAGTTTGGTTCAATTCTTCACAACATGACCTCCACACACAATGCAGTGAAGAAGAACCACTACTACCTCCATGAAACCCTCAACCGCACCTGGGCTATTCTCTCTCATGTCTACAGCGCTGCAGATCTAAAGAATATGGGTCTCAAGGAAGACTTTGACTGGTCTGCACCTCCACCGAAGAAATTCAAGAAGGTCAAAGTCCTTCTTTGGTGGCCCGCTCTTATTCTTCATCGCGTGACACTAATGAGTATGAAGATTTGGACGACACTGCGGCAGGCCCTGCTCCAACAAACAACCCCGACAACACTAGCGCTCCTCCATCAACTTGAAATTCTTTAGGGGCGCTAGTCCTCAGTTTCAATCCTTTTGGTCATTTGATGACAAAGGGGGAGAAATCTGAGTTAGTCTTCAAGCGGGTCTATATTAAGGGCATTTTTTTGTTAAGTTACAACTCTCGTTCTTCTGAAACTTTTATTTGGATCGAGTTGTAATCTTAAACGCGATGGTGCTCTGACACTTTTGTTGCATTATGCTCTGCATGCTTATTTCCTCGTTAATGACATTGCACGCATGCTGAACCTCATCAGGCACCATATTTCATCATGCATTTCAAATTCTTCATATTATATATCAAATGCGTGTATGAATTACAAGATATAGGGGGAGATCTCCATGATTCAACTCTTCAAATGTGCATTGCCTCAAAAGCAAATTCCTCACTATGCACATCTTTAGGGGGAGTTCTACTATATCTTGTAATCAAATTCCTCAATATCAGTGTATACACTTCATATATTTATCCCCGTTGAAAACTTAACCTATGTTGTCATCAATCACCAAAAAGGGGGAGATTGTAAGTGCATCTAGTGCCCCTTAGTGATTTTGGTGTATTGAAGACTTATAGGTTAAGGGACTAATGCGTCTGTGAGTCTACACAGGTCTATAAGTCTATGAGGAGTTTGATATTTACAGAGAAAGTCGACCCCTAAAAATGAAGTTCTTCAACTGAAGACTTTGATATTCTGAAGACTTTCTAAAGACTTTGAAAGTGAAGAAATTGGTGTGACCTTGAAGACTTGGTATTCATTTGTGGAACATGAAGCGTGAAGACTTTTGTTTTCGTAGTTTCATTTTCTCTTTCTTGAGTCATAGGAAACACCGTACTGTTAAAGGGGGTCGAGGAAATACTAAGGAAAAATTTCCATGTGATGCTCAACTCAAAATCCTACACCTACCAATCCCTTCGAGTGAAGCCTTTGGAAATCTCATACAGTTCAGTCACTTTCTTCAGTGACAGAGATGAAGTCCTTCTGGTCGCTGATGAATTTGTTCTGACTGAGGAGTTAGGAATTTGCCAGTACGAATTACCTACACAGTGAGGAACATGATAGCCCTGAGGAATTTGAGAGTCAAATTTCCGACCGTTGCTGTGCTGCGCGCCAGCTGTCCCAAAATATCTTATCCACCTAACGGTCATATCATTGAAGGGCATTTATGTCTTATCATGTCGGGCTGCTCCCTAGGCTATAAATAGCCACCCCCTACAACCACTAGCTGGTTGGCTGCTCTGAGAGAACTTGACACTTGTCATTTGAGAGCAACCCATCCTCCGAGGACTTTGAGCGAAAATCATCAAGTGAGGAAAATCCCAAACCCAAACACCTACAAAACCCAAAGTGATTGAGCATCACTGAAGAAATTGATCCCGCATGGATTCGACACTTGTTACCTTTGAAGACTGTGCTTCTTCCAGACAGTTAGGCGTCAAGGTCTAGAGCATCCAAGAGGAATTGTGGATCGCCGAGTGACCAAGTCTGTGAAGGTTTGGAAGTCGCCTGAAGACTTACCACGAGTGATTGGACGGGATCTGTGTGATCTTAGTTCAAGGAGAATATGGTGAGGACTGGGTGTCCTGAGCTGCGTGCTCAGAGACTGGGTGTCCAGGACTGCGTGTCCTCGAGTTTAAATACTCAGCCGCTCCAACCAGACGTACTACTGAGACAGCAGTTGGAACTGGTCTACCAAATCATTGTCTTCACCAACCTAACTGGTTCTATTTTCTCAACCCTTTCATTTCCTCATTACTGTGTTGAGTGTTTGTTCATATCTGTGTTTGAAGACTTTGACTGAAGACTTTCTCAATTTCCTCAGTTCAATTTCTTCAGTCTGTTTGTCTTCATCTTGTGTTATCCTGTGATTACGCTTTCTGTACTCTGTGCTTGTCTTCATTTCATCATGATGACCATGCGTGTATTCTGTTATGCTTACTTCTGAGTACTTATTCCGCTGCTAATAGTTCTTCGCTAAGGAATTTCCTCACCGGCAAATTCCTCAGTGAAGAATTCATAAAAATCGCCTATTCACCCCCCCTCTAGTCGACATAACACACTTTCATGTACCAAGTCGACATCGTTCCAGTCCGGTCAGGACATCCAAAAGTTCCAGGTGCACCCTGACGATGCGTCCAAGACGTCTTCGGTGGGGACCGGTCTAGATAGCAAATAGGAAAGCACGCTCCACGATGTGAGAATTGGGATGTATTTGCCTGGCATCCATTTGATATGCCAAGGCATCCCGACGGAGATTGCGGAGCACAGCTTGAACATCTTACCTGGCGCCAAGCATGTCAAGCAGGCCCTGTGCAGGTTCTCTGAGCCCAATCGAAAGGCTATGGGCGAGGAGCTGGCCAAACTCCTGGAGGCTGGCTTCATCTGAGAAGTGAAGCACCCTGATTGGTTATCCAACATAGTCATGGTGCCAAAGAAGAATGAGACCTGATGTCTCTGTATTGACTTCAAGGAAGTCAACAAAGCACGAAGAAGAATGAGACTTGATGTCTTTGTATCGACTTCAAGGAAGCCAACAAAGCACGACGGATCCCTTCCCCCTGTCGCGCATCGACCAGATCGTTGATGCCACGGCCAGACACGACCTCCTCTACTTTTTGGATGCGTACTCAGGGTACTACCAGATTAAAATGAAGGTGTTTGACCAGGAGGCCACCTCATTTATCACGTCGTACGGGCCGTATGTACCAGTGGATGATGCAGAAGTGCCTGCAGCCAGAGATCAGAACCACCGCCAAAGCATATGTCGTTGACGTGGTCGTCAAGACCAAGAAGCTGACACCCTCATAGACGATCTACGCGAGACCTTCGAAAATCTGTGTGCGTTTAACATTAAGCTCAATCCAGACAAGTGAGTTTTCGGCGTACCTTCCGGTAAGCTTTTTTTTCGAACCATGCAGGAGAACTGCATGTGACAATATAGAAGAAAAGAGATACAAAGTCTTAGAGTACAAAGACGACCCAACATCAACAAAAAGGCAAAAGGCAAGCGATCCTAGGAGAACAACGACCTCAGGCATTTAGCGCCCGCTTTAGACCAGTTGAGTGCGTCGCCTTTGATTTTGTCCAAGATACGATCAATGGAGCTAGCTTTGTTATCAAATACTCTACTGTTGCGCTCATTCCAAATTGTCCAAGTCACCAAGACGACCATACTATTCAACTTCTTAATCTCGCTTGAAGGAGCATTCATCCCAGCCGTTGTCCACCAGATGAGAAATGGGCTACCCACAACTGGAAAGATATTTGGAAGACCGACCCAGTTCATAGTTGAGCACCAAATTATCTTGGATATGGAGCAGCCCAACAAAAGATGATCAACATCCTCCGCATCGGCGTTACAGAGGATGCAACTCTCATTACCGAAAAAGGCTTTCGCCCCGCTTTATATTATAAAGCACATGCCCAAGCCAACAATCCACAAAGGTTCACACACACACGCAGACCCACACACACCAAGTTCACACACACACAAGATCCACAAGGGTTAATGCTGAGGGCACAGCTCAACAAGCCCTAGAACAGGAAAGAAAGACATCATCTAGTCGGGCTCCGGGGGGGGCGGGGGGCGGAAGCGGTGGCGCCAGGCGGAAGGCGAGCGATCGAAGGTCAGCGAGGAGGGTGTTGATGACGTCCCGATCCTGAGGGCGGCTAAGCGGCCGCCAAAGCTGCAAGTACCCACACATTTTAAAAATGGCGTCAGTAGCGCGTCGTAGAGGGACTTTTTGGATGACAAGCTTATTGCGGACGGTCCACAGCGTCCAGGCGAGAACCCCAACGCATAACCAATGGATATGTCGGTGGCGTGGATTTCCGCGAGAAGGTCGGGGAAGTTCGAGTTGCACCACTGTTCGCCAACCGTCTCAGGAAACTGGACCAAAGAAGCTGGGCCGCGGGGCACATGAAGAAGATGTGGTTAGCATCCTCCGCCGTGCCGCACAAAGGGCAAAGCCCATCTCCAGGTCCGTTGCGCTTGAGGACTTCGACACCGGAGGGGAGCCTTGCCACGAATCCACTGCCAAAGGAAGATCCTAATCTTCAGAGGTAAGCGAATGTCCTAGATCAGACCAAAGGGCTCGGGAGCGGGCGAAGGCGCGATGGCCGCGTACAGGGACCTAGTAGAGAAGCGACCGGAGGACTCTAGGCGCCACGAGATGGCGTCCGGGGCGTCGGTGACACTCATCGGGAGAAGGGCGATGTCCTGGAGGAGGGAATCCCAGGCGGCCACTTCGAGGGGACCGAAAGGGCAACGAAACGCGAGGCGCCCTAAGTCAATAAGGGCCGTCTCGATAGAGACCCGAGGGTCAACTGCAATGGCGAAGAGATCGGGAAAGCGGGCGGCCAGAGGGGTGTCGCCGAGCCACCGATCAAACGAGAACAGGGTCGCGGACCCAGTACCAACCGAAATGGATGTGCACGACAGCCTGCCAAAACTGTGATCCGCCCGAACGCTGACAGAAAGCCAAAGGCTGTCCACGGAGGTATTTGTTGCGGATAATGGTGAGCCACAACCCTCCGTCATCATTGGCAATACGCCACAACCACCGGGTCAGGAGGGCGATGTTCATGCGGCGGGAGGACAAAATCCCAAGACCCCCCTGGTCTTTGGGTTTACAAATGTCCGACCAACTCACCATGTGGTACTTTTGTTTGTCATCGTCGCCAGCCCAATAGAACCTGGATTGGTACTTGGCAATTTCCGTGTGCAGCGTTTCATGGAGGCTATAAAAGCTCATGAGGAACCAAAGGAGGCTGGCGAGTGAGGAGTTGATGAGGATCACCCGCGCCGCCTTTGATAGCCAACGCCCTTTCCAAGGTTCGACGCGGTGTTGCATACGGGTCACCGTAGGGCGGAGGTCCGCCACGGTGAGGCGCGAATCACTAATGGGGATCCCCAGGTAGGTCGTGGGGAAGGACCCCAGCCGACAGTTCAGGCGATCAGCAATAGCCTAAGCCTCCTCCGGAGGGTAGCCAAGGACCATCACCTCGCTCTTATCAAAGTTAATCGTTAGGCCCGACATCTGTTGGAAGCACAGGAGGAGGAACTTCAGGTTAGCAACGTCCTGATTTGTACCTTCCACCATTATTATGGTGTCGTCCGCGTATTGCAGGAGGGAGACCCCTCCCCCTCCAACTAGGTGAGGGACAATGCCGTGGATATGGCCAGCACCCTTAGCCTTATCCAGGATGGCGGCCAGAGCATCGACCACCATGTTGAACAGGAACGGCGAGAATGGGTCTCCCTGACGGACCCCACAGAAGGTGGGGAAGTATGGCCCAATCTCGCCGTTAATGTTCACCGCCGTCCTCCCACAAGAAACTAATTGCATCACGCAGGTCACCCAGCGGTCATCAAAGCCCTTACGCAGCAGTACTTCCCGAAGGAAGGGCCAATGGACAGTATCATAGGCTTTATGGAAGTCAAGCTTCAGGAACACAGCACGAAGATGCTTCATCCAAACCTCGTGGAGGACTTCATGGAAGACCAACACGCCATCAATAATAAACCGGCCTTGGATGAAGGCCGATTGGTTCGGGTGAGTGATCGAGTCAGCCAGCAGGGTCACCCTATTGGCGTACCCTTTGGCCAGGATCCGAAAAATCACGTTAATCACAGTGATAGGGCGGAACTGGCGAATATCAGAGGCGCATGGAACCTTTGGGATGAGGGTAATGATCCCATAGTTGAGGCGTCCCAGGTCCATAGAACCCGAATAGAACTCCTCGAACAAAGCCATGACCTCCGGTTTGACCGCCTGCCAGAATGTTTTAAAGAAAGCAACAAGCAGGCCATCCGGGCCCGGGGCCGAGGCGGGGTTCATGCCTTTAATGGCCGCGAGCACCTCGTCCTCGGCGAAGGGAGCAACCAGGGCCGCATTGGCCTCGCCGGAAACCAACTGCGCCCCCATCCAAGTATCGGGGGCGAGACTAGCCCCACCCCGAGGGGTGGGGGTAAAGAGGGCTTTGTAGAAGCCGTCCACATGAGCCCTAATGGCCGCGGGACGGACAAGGGGGACATCATCCTCCCATAAGCAGTGGATGGAATTTCTACGGCGGCGGCCATTCGCAATAGCCTGGAAATAAGCAGTGTTCGCATCACCGCGGAGCACCCACCGCTGGGTACCGCGCACCCGCCAATAAGCCTCCTCATCGGTGTAGATGGCGGAAAGCTGGTCTTCAAGATCATATCTCAGCATCCACTCATCAGGAGAGAGCCCAGAGGAGTCGGCCCAGGTGTCCAGGGCTTGAATAGCCAACAGGAGAGACTTTTTACGCTCACGGAGGTCACGGCCAAGATTGGCACCCCAACCCTTCATGAATTGGCGGGCAAGCTTGGCACAGAAGTGCCACGAGTCGACGGCGGACATGGAGCGATGAGGGGAGGCACGAGCAAGCGCCCAACGAGCCGAAACCGCTTCTCGAAAGTCGGCCTGATTGAGCCAATAGGACTCAAACCTAAACCGCGGCGGGCAGGTGGGGCGCTCATCCGCGGAGGAGAGGAGGAGAGGGACGTGGTCCGACCCAATGCGGGTGATCGCCCGCAGCGAGGTCAAGGGGCACCTCAAT
Organism: Triticum aestivum; assembly: GCF_018294505.1. Lineage (NCBI taxonomy): Eukaryota > Viridiplantae > Streptophyta > Magnoliopsida > Poales > Poaceae > Triticum > Triticum aestivum. Next base: position 167,907,452 of record NC_057795.1, read on the forward strand.
TCCCACTCCGGGGAAACTAGGACACGATCCAGCACGGATCGTGTCGGGTCGGCCTGGCGGTTAGTCCAGGTAAATCTCGCCCCCGTTCTCTCGATTTCACGGAGGCCGAGCTCCGTGATCCAGTCGTTGAACAACTGCATCCGGGGGAGGTTAATCCTATCATTATTCTTCTCATCCGGCTAACGGATGAGGTTGAAATCTCCGCCCACGACCACTGGGAGAGGGGAGGCGGAGATCTTTAGGTGGAGCTCCACAAGGAAGGCCGGGGACCGTCGGTGATCCGCCGGACCATAGACAATCACGACCTCCCACTTGAAGTTCAGGGCCCGTTCAAAGACCTCCATGCTAACGAAGAATTCACCCCGATCCATGCCGCCCACCTCGAAGGTGGCATCCTTAACCCCTAAAAGGATGCCACCGGAGTGGCCTGAGTTCCCACTAGAAGGGAGCCAGTGCCAGGCGAAAAGGTGGGAGCTGAGGCAATCAAGCTCATGAAGGGAGAACTCAGTGCGCATGGTTTCCTGGATCGTAATTATGTCAATGTGTTCGTCGCGCACATACTCGACGATCTGGCGGCGACGGCCATCATGACCGAAGCCGCGAATGTTCCAAAAAAGGGCCCGCATCTAAACCCCCATCGGGGGGCTGCTTGACCCCAGAACACGGGAAGCGCTTTGAGCGCGGAGAGCGGCGGTGCGGGAACGAGTGCGCCCATGAATGGCCCCGTCGACCATCGGAGGGGGCTGACCAGCAGGTGTAGTCTGTCCCTCAGGGGCCCTACGTAGGCGAGCACGAGTCTCAGCCAACTTGCCATCCAGAATCTCGCGAGCCCTAATGGCCGCGATCTGTTCTAAGGGGGGACCCACTTCCCCCCTGAAGACAATGGCCGAGTCAGTGGCCACCTTGGCAAGGTGTCGAAGAGGGACGGCCTCAAGAGCAGAAAAGGAACAACTGGAGGAACTGGGGAGGGCGGGATCCACACCTGACTCGAGGTTCCGTGCAGCCGCCCGGATCTCAGCCCGCTCGGCGATGGACGGGACCGACGCGTCAGCCGGGCAAGCCGCATCGAGGCGGGCGCTGCGGCGAGACGCAGTCACCGGCGTCGAGGAGGAGCGGGCCCGCCTGGCGTATGCCACTGTCGGAGGAGGAACCGTGGAGCCCGGCGAGGTGACGACCAAGGCCACCGCCGCAGCCGGGGAGGCCAGGGAGGTGGGGTGGGCATCAGAGGCCACCAGCGGGGGGAGCGGGGGGACAAGCTCCAGGGTGTCGCCCGACGCTTCCCCCGCGGGCGGGGGGACCGGAGAGGGCTCTCCGGGGGGTGTGGTGCCGCAGTCCCCACCCGTGAGGACCGGAGGGG
>NC_057795.1:167909099-167980769 GCF_018294505.1 Triticum aestivum
CACTGCGAGGTCCGCAGCAGAGACCCGGGTGCGGCCCTGACCAGAGCCGCCGCGGCCCAAGGGAGGGTTGGCCGGCTCACGTGACGGAGAACGGGAGCGCTCCGAGAGGTCATCGTCCTCCTCCTGTTCGTCGAAGCGGGAGTGGCGGGGACGGCGGTGGTGGGAGCCATCAGCATCCTCGGGCCCGCCCCCCTGAAGGCTGTCGGCGGAGAGGCGGGGGCGGCCGATATGGTTCGGCGGCTCGGGGCAGATGGTGAGGTCGTAGCCGTCGTCGTTGAAGAAGACCCGAAGCGTGGTGTGTAGCTTGGAGGCGTCGAGGCACTTCACCTTGACCCGGACCTCCTCCTCCTTGCGCAGAGAGAGCTCGTCGACCACCACCACCTTGCCCAGGATCTTGGACATACTGCGAATGACCCGCTCAGACCGGGCCACGTCAGGGAGGCCGGCGATGAGGAGCCAAGCCGTGTCCAGGACCGCCACGGCCTTGGGATCCCACCTCGGCTCGGAGATGTTCACTACAATCCCGTTGAGGGCCAAGGTGATGTTGTCGCTGCGGGTGCAGAAGCCCATGCTCATGGCGTCGGGGAAGATCACCGAGAAGGCGTTAGGCGCGGTGAAGGTCACCTGCCAATCCCACTTGCACCGGCAGAGGTGGTTGAGCTCGGCCTCGATCAGAGCCGGAGTGGCGACGCCCTCCCCCACGACCGTCACAAGGGCCAGGAGTGAGGGGGAGGGGGGCGGCAGCTCCGGCACCTCGATGTGGAAGAAGCCTATGCAACTCTCATGGTGGGGGAGATCATGCCTGGCTAAGCGATCTGCAGTCCAAAGTCGCTTGCGGACAGCCAGCCACACAGAAACTTTGCAGCGCAAAGGAGCCCAAGTCTTCCATATGGAGTTAGCTGAAATACAAGGCAGACGGTCCTCAAACCAGGCCTTATACGCTGATTTAGAAGAGAAACTACAAGAAGAACTTAACGACCAGTTCCAAACGTCCTCTTGTCCTTGAATTAGCTGAACATCCTGTAAAGCTTCCCAAAGGTCCAATAGTTGTATGAATTGTTAATGGTAAGCTGCTGCTTGAAGTCTCTCAGCCAACGACCATTTGTTAGCGCATCAGCTACCGTGCGTTTGGACTTGGTATGCGGACAGCCGCAACAATGTCTGGGGCAATGTCAGCAAGGGAGTAATCATCTAACCATTTATCGTACCAGAACAGTATGCACTCACCATTACCCAAAGTTACAGCAGCAGCAGTGTTGAAAATTTCCAAGTCACGGCTGCTAAGAGGAACGCCCAAATGTCGCCAAGGCCTGCTCGGGTCTGCCCTAGCGAGCCACGCGCGCCGCAACCTCATGGTGGAGCTCATGGTTGTAAGACAAGAGATGCCGAGGCCTCCGACTTCCTTCGGGCTACATACTGTATCCCACTTAACAGGCAGTGACCACCAACGACGACTTCAGAACCTTTCCATAGGAAAGCTCGACGGACCTTGTCAATGGCTTTGAGAACCCAATTCGGCGGGTCGAGAGAGAGCAAATGAAAGATTGCAATAGCGGTAAGGACCGACTGAACAAGGATGAGACGACCACTCAGAATGAGCAAGGCAGCACGCTACGAAGCAAGCCTAGATCGAATGATATCAAGCAATCTCTGAAAGTCCTCTTTCCTGGCTCTTTTGCAACTTAGGGGAGTCCGAGATAAGTTATGGGTAGATGGCGGAGTTGGCAATTAAGAAGGTTGCAGCAAGCATTGGCAACGTCCTCATCACAAAAAATGGGTGAAATTGAGCTTTTGAGGAGATTGCACCTTAGACCGGAAGCATTACCAAAAATCTGGAGCATAGTTCAACAATACGAGCATCCGTCGGCGAGGCCCGTAGAAATAAGATGACATCATCCGCATATAACGAGAGCCTACGCGGCACCATGCCAACCGGGAAGGGAGTGAGCAACCCCATGTCTTCAACTTTAGATAAGAGGAGATTAAGAGCATCCATTGCCACGATAAAGAGCATCAGGGATAGGGCATCACCTTGCCGGAGTCCACAGGCATGCCAAATCTGAGGACCGGGGGAGCCATTTAGAAGAACACCGAGGAGGCCGTCGAGAGAATCATAGCTATCCACTCACGCCATCTGGGCCCAAAACCTTTCGCTCGTAAAATATCCAAGAGAAATTGCCAAGCGACCGAGTCAAAAGCACGGGCAATGTCAAGCTTAAGAATGAGACTATCACACCTCTTCTGCTGTAGAAGCTTGGCCATTCCGCTGACCATCTGAAAATTGTCATGAAGAGACTGGCTCTGGATGAAGGCCCCTGATTACAGTTTACCAGTTTAGGGAGTTCTGGAGCCAGTCTTCTAGCGAGGACTTTAGAGAAATTTTTGGCAAAACTATGCACCAGACTAATTGGGCGAAAATCATTGGGTTCAGAAGCACCCGGCCTCTTTGGGAGTAGAACCAAATGAGCAGTGTTCAGTCCTTCAAAAGCCTTACTGTCCAGATTAAAAAGGCTATTGAAGGCCGCAACCAGATCAGATTTAATAAGCGGCCAGCATTTGGCGTAAAATCCGATGGTGTAACCATCTGACCCAGGTGCTTTCTCCTTTGGCATGTCCTTCATTGCTGCCAAGATTTCTTCTTCTGTAAAAGCATCATCCAGGTGTTTTAGATCTAAACACTCGAGGCCGAGGAAGTCCCTGTTTAGATCATAAATCCTGCCTGCAGGACGACCTAATCTTTCCTTAAAGTGCTCAAAGAGAACTGATTCCAAATCTTTGTTCGAATAACAGATAGGCCGTTCTTAAGCATTGCAATAAAAATTTTCCTCTTCCTATGGCTGGCATGCATATGGAATTTTTTTGCATTGGCATCTCCATCCTCCAACCGCGTAATTCTGGATCGTTGTCGAGCCATTGTTCTCTCGATCGAGCAGAGCCCAAGTAATTTTTTTCTCAATTCTCTCCGAAGCCATCTTTCTACAAAATTCAGCGTACGACCGTCTTCAGCCTGATCGAAGAAACCAATAATGGTTTTAGCCCACACGATCTGCTCTTTGATATCACCAAAGGATTTGGCACTCCAACTTTGCAGGGTCTTAGATGTATGTGCAAGCTTACTGTTGAAACGTTTTAGGGGATTGGAGATGGCACAGAGAGTAGGATTAGACCAGGCCGCAGCGACGACCTCTGAGCCAGTGAGCTTCAAATCGGAAACGACGACACTTGACTGGGTTGTGCATCGTGGAAAGGAGCAATGGACAATGGTCAGAGATGGACGAAGATATCCCTTGAAGAAAGCATCTTGGGAAAAGCTCGTGCCACTCCGGTGAGCCCAGCATACGATCAATTTTAGGCCCTGTTTGGAGTCTCTCCGCTCCGCGGAGTTGAGGAGTTCGATTTTGGCAGCTCCGTCAAAATACGCTGCACTATGGTCCGCTCCGGGAGCGAAGTTACAGGAGTGGAGAGGAACCGAACACTCCCTTAGTAAGCACTGTGTTTTGTTGGTCATTCGTCCACGTAAAGGCACGACCTGTCCTGCAGAAGGAGATCATTAACCACTCTCCTGAACTTACCCATCATACGTCGATTAAGGTTTTGATTATTCTTGTCTTCTGCATTTAAGATCAGATTAAAATCCCCGGTTAGAAGCCAAGGACCATCGGCACTGCTACAGATAGTCCTGATTTCCTCCAGAAAACGGAGCTTATCAGCATCTTCCTGCAGCACGTAAACTGAACTAACCCAGAAGGGCTGTGAAGAGGCACGAGATAACTGAACTGAGACTGAAAAATCTCGGATATCTATAGCACTGGCATGAAACATAGATGTATCCCAAGCCATGAGCACACCACCCCTCGTGCCATGAGCTGGCAAAAAAGCGAACCCGTCGAGAGCGGAACCAAGACATTGGGCCACCGTGTACGCATCGAAATCACTTAGCTTAGTTTCTTGAAGGCATACCATAGATGAGCGAGAGGAAACGACCATGTCGCGAACAGAGGCACGCCGCGCACCAGCATTAAGGCCTCGTACGTTCCAACACAAAATATTAAAGTTTGAGCTATCCATATGAAAGCAAATAAAGCACGACCAGAACGACCATGATGGCGATTACACAGCTACCTCCACCGAGGGAGACACCTCCAACACCATCCCATCTATTACTTCAGGAACGATCAGCTTGAAAATCTTGGCAATTTCCACAACCTCCTCTCTGGATAGCTCTTTATCAAACAAAGCTTTCAATCTTTCCATTGCTTCCTGCCAAAGAGGGATACCCTTTGTTGTGAGACCCACCCGTTTAGCAAGCACCACTTGAGCTTTCTGTTCCGCGGTCAGCCCTGTTAGATGATGATTCGCTATTCTTGCACTGCGACGGCTGGGCGTGGCCTGTGTTTCTGGTTCTTTTCCTTCTATTTAGTTGCATGTCTGGGGTCCGGTAAGATAGGCGGGGCAACACATCTAACAACCTGATCTGAAAACATTGCCAACCGATCCATCTGAGATTGGCTGCTCGGGTCGTTAACTGAAGGGGGTAACCTGAACCTCGTCCCTAACTGAAGAATTAGTCTTGTCAATGGCTGTGGGCTCTAATACAATCATCGGAGGTCCATTATGCATAATAATCTCCTCAGCCTGTGATATGCCTACGCGCGTCTCCTCCGACACGTTTTGGGCAGCGTTTCCTGCAACCTCCGTTTGGTACTCGCACCTAAAAGAAGTGTTCCGATGCACGACCAAGGTCATCGCAGCAGCGCTGGCTCTGGATGCTTCGGATATTAAAGCAACATCCGTCGCCGAGAAAAACGCCTCGTCCTTCTCCCTTTGAACGTTAACGCATGGATCTTCACGAGGGTATACAATCTCCTCGGGGCACTCCAGCGCCGTCAGCGTGGAAGTCCTCGGGGCTGCAGCGCATAAAGAAGGTAGGTTCCAGCTCGGGCGAGAGGGACGAGCGGAATAATGGTGTGTTCCTTATTATTCACCATGGGTCGATACTGGCGCGACCGATCAACACCTCCTGGAACGACCGAACTGGGGAATCTCCTAGGTCCGTGATCTGAATCCGGAGAGCCAGAAACGCCGCCAGTGTCTGAATCACCTCGTTCTTCCTGTCGTGGGCTAGTCGGCAGCGACGAAAAATCTTCAACAGCATGTACTTGAATGGTAACCTTATACTGCAGTGTGTCAATCTGCTGTGATCGTCAGCCTCTTCTGATATATATTGCCGCAACCGCTGGATCCGGTACTTGCCCAAAAGTATCCACCTCTGGTTCAGTAATACGAGCATATCTGAACTTCGGTATGCTGTATGGATCATCCGTGCAAGCTATGACTTTGAAAGCCGACAGATTATCCCTAGAAGCGGATTCTGTGTGAATGGATTCAATCCAGCAAGACGTTGACAAAATTTCTGTAGTGTTAGCCCAGCTCCAGGCATGGTCTGGAAACCCCACGAGGCTGATGGCGCACCTGAAGTGGAGAGGACGGCTGGATGCTTGAGCCTGCCGGTTCTAGTTTCTGAGAATCAAGTGAAGATTATCAATCCTGATATCCCCTCTGCTCATCGCCATATCCTTAGAACGCATAGAATTGAACATCACCAAGAAATCACTGGGATAATGCCGATGCACCGTGAAGTTATTTCCATGCAGCCCCCTTTCTCTGATTAAGAGCTGCCTAACCATCTCTCTCGTGACGGCTGGCTTGTTGCCGCTCACGGTGACGACCATGGCTCGTGCAAGAGCACGCTCGAGGTCTCTCATTTCCGTGTGTAAGACAGGTAGCATACGTCACCAGCCGTCCTCCCTTCTGTGACACCAGGCGAAAATTCCGCTTCGACATCAGACATGGCGATTCTCTGACCCAATCTCTGATGCATCCTGACAGGTGAAGCCCCTACACGAAGAGCACCAACAGGAGGGCGGCCAGGTGGTGGTGGTGGAAGCCTGCCACGGCCGCCGCGGTCACCCACACGGCCAGCGTGCGACAAGTCCCCGGAATGACGCGACGAGGTGGACGTACATGGAGGTCGCCCACGCGCAGTCTCTCCAGACTGCAGCGGTTGCTGCACCGAGCGCATTGTATCAGAGCCTTCTCTGGAAACCCGGTCTGAACGCAATGCCTGCGCATAGGAAGCAGGAACCTCACGCCGGCGGGGTTGCTCCTCCATCGTATCCCAGCGTGGGATTGAACCAAATCCTGACAAGATCAATGTTAGACTATGTATAGCTTCTGTACCTATGTACGTATTGTAACAGAACCATTATATATAATGAGATAAGCCACCCCTAGAGGGTTGTGCTGGTTCCCAAAACTTATTGTCTTACATGGTATCACGCTAGGTTACGATCGCTTCCGCTTCTAAACCCTAATATCCGCATCGCCGCCGCAGCCGCCGCCGCCTTCACCGCCGCCGCCGCGCCACCGATCGCGCCGCCGCCATGTCGAGCGCCGCCACCACCGGTTCCACTGCTGCGGGCTTCCTCCCGGCCTCTCTTGCGGCTCTGCTCAACCTCCCGCTCGATGCCGTCTCCGTTCCCGCTCCGATCGGGACAAGGAGCATCGGCTCCGTCTTCTCCACGCCGCCGGCGCCCTCGCTCGGGCGTGATCTCGTGGTCCACACTGCGGCGCCGCCGTCCGCTGCGGACTCCGCAGGCGTCGTCCCGCCGCTCCTGCCGCAAGCGGATCACACCGCCCCGCTGGCGGGGTTGGCGGCGTCCGCCCCGGCTGCGGGCCTTGCGGCGTCCGCACCGGCCGTGAGCTTTGCGGCGCCCGCCCTGGCTGCGGTCCCGCCTCCTCCCGCATCGGCTTCGGTGCCTCCGGCTGCCTCCATGGTGTTTGCACCCCAGGCAGCCTCATCGATGGGATCGTCTTCGCCGCCGCCGTTTCACTTCGGTCATCTCATCACCATCAAGCTCTCCGCGACAACTATATCTTCTGGCGTGCGCAGGTTCTCCCGCTCTTGGGGAGTCACTACCTGCTAGGCTACGTCGACGGATCGCTTCCCTGCCCACCCGCGCTGGTAGACAGCATGCACGGTCCGGTCTACAATCCGGCCCATCGCGTCTGGACGCGGCAGGACCAGGCGAACCTCTCCTCCATCCAGGGGTCGCTCTCGCCGGCAGTTGCCGGCCTTGTTGTCTTCGCGAAGACGTCTCATGAGGCCTGGACCATCCTTGAGCGCACCTTTGCAGCGCAGTCCCAGGCTCGTGTCTCTACACTCCGTCGTCAGCTTGGAGAGTGTCAGAAGCTTGACTCCACTGCCACTGAGTTCTACAACAAGGTCAAGGGCCTCGCCGACACATTGGCCTCCATTGGACAGCCCCTAACCGACTCCGAGTTCAACTCGTTTATTGTCAATGGTCTTGATGAGGAGTATGATGCCTTAGTCGAGATCATCAACGAGCGGGGCAACTCGACACCCATGCTGGCACACGAGGTTTTCTCTCGGCTCCTTCTCACTGAGCAATGGGTCGAGACTCGCCGCACCAGGGGCACTGGCTCCCTCTCGGCCAACGCCGCCACCAAGGGTGGCCGCTCTTCTTCATCACCCCGGTCTCCCTTGGGGCTGCCACCGTCGCCCTCCTCGGCCCCCCCACCTACTGCGACCTTACCGGGGGCTGGTGGTCCACGTGTGTGCCAGCTTTGTGGCCGCAATGGGCACTGGGCCTCCAAGTGTCATAAGCGCTTCCAGCGAAGCTTCCTTGGTCTTGGCAATGACGGCAAAGATACACGCAACAATGCCCGTCAGGTCGCCATGGCTGATCGTCCCTCGCCGCAGAAGCAACAGGAACACACTCAGTCCTACTCCATCGATCCACACTGGTACATGGACTCTGGGGCGACAGAGCATCTGACCAGCGAGATGGGGAAGCTTCACACTCGTGAACCCTATCATGGCTCCGACAAGATCCACACCGCCAATGGAGCAGGTATGCACATCTCTCATATTGGTCAAGCATCTCTTCTCACTAGACATGCCAATAGGAGTCTTCAGCTTCGCAATGTTCTTCGAGTTCCATCTGTGACCCGTAATCTTCTTTCAGTTCCTAAACTCACACGTGATAATAATGTGCTTTGTGAATTTCACCCTTTTGATCTTTTTATTAAGGATCGGGGCACGAGGGACATTCTTCTTAGTGGGCGGTTGTGCCAGGGCCTCTACCGTCTGGAGCATCCTGACGTCGCCCGTGTTTTCAGTGGAGTTCGGGTCTCTCCGTCACAGTGGCATGCTCGTCTTGGTCACCCGGCTACACCTATTGTCCGTCATATTTTGCGTTGTCATGAGCTTCCTAGTTTGTCTAGTAATAAAGATGTAGCAGTGTGTGATGCTTGTCAGCAGGGGAAGAGTCATCAACTTCCTTTTTCGGAGTCCAGTCGTGAGGTGAAACATCCTTTAGAACTTGTGTTTTCAGATGTATGGGGTCCTGCTCAGACTTCTGTCAGTGGTCATAATTACTATATCAGTTTCGTTGATGCTTATAGTCGCTTTACCTGGCTTTACCTTATTAAACGCAAATCTGATGTGTTTGATATTTTTGTTCAGTTTCAAAAACATGTTGAACATCTTCTCAAGCACAAAATTGTTCATGTCCAGTCGGACTGGGGGGGCGAGTATCGCAACCTCAACTCCTTCTTTCATTCGCTTGGGATAGCTCATCGTTTAGCATGTCCACATACACATCAGCAGAATAGTTCAGTCGAACGTAAGCATCGTCATATTGTTGAAGCTGGTCTTACTCTTTTGGCCCATGCCTTTGTTCCGTTTCGGTTTTGGAGTGATGCTTTCACCACTGCATGCTTTCTCATCAACCGTACTCCCACTCGTGTTTTAAACATGAAGACTCCCATTGAGGTTCTCCTTAATGAACAACCTGATTATACCTTTTTCAAGGTATTTGGGTGTGCTTGTTGGCCGCATCTTCGTCCATATAATAAGCGCAAGCTTGAGTTTCGTTCTAAGAAGTGTGTTTTTCTTGGCTATAGCTCTCTTCATAAAGGTTACAAATGTCTTCATGTTCCCACTAATCGTGTCTATATATCTCGGGACGTCGTGTTTGATGAGCATGTTTTTCCCTTTGCCAAACTTCCTGTGTCCACTGACGAACCACCATCTCTGCATTCATCCTCTGTTGCTTCTGACCAATTTGATGATGTTGCATACTCTCCTTTGCTGTTACCTAACCATGGTGCAGGAACCAGACGTGGGGCTCGTTTGGAGCTTTTGGAGGATTCACCATCATCATCACCGCCTTCTGATGGGCACGTTGATCGCCCTATGTTGCATGGCATCGATTTGCGTGCCCATGCATGGTCACCCGAAGAGCCCGTCGCGTCGAGCATCTCCACTGCTCGGTCCGTTACGCCAGCGACTGCCGAGTCTCCAGCGGCTCGGCCCTCTTCGCCAGCGGCCGCCGAGTCTTCAGCGGCTCGGCCTGTCACGCCGTCTTCGCCCGCGGCTCGGCCCGTCACGCCGTCTTCGCCTGCAGCTCGGGTCCGCGACGCTGTCCTCACGTCGCCTTCATCCGCGGATCGGCCCGCGACATCGGCCGCGCCACGGCCCACTATGCCGGGCTCGCCATCGGCCCGGTCTGTGACGCCAGCGTCGCCAGCTGCTTCGTCTGCTCTGCCGGTTTCGCCGGTCGGCCGACCTTCTTCGCCGACCGAGCCCGAGGCTACTGTGTCTGGCTCCTCGTCACCGGCTGACTCGTCAACGTCGCCGTCCTCCAGCCCGTTGCAGGCTGCTCCGTCGACCTCGATGGTTCCTGTGTCCCGACCACATACACGCAGTCGCAGTGGCATTTTCAAACCTAAGAAACGTAAGGATGGTACGGTTGCTTGGTTGGCTGCTTGTTTGGCTGCTGCTGTTGCGGATCCATCTTCTGAGCCTCGCTCATATCAGGCTGCCCTGCGCATTCCACATTGGCGAGAGGCTATGGAGCAGGAGTTTCATGCTCTCCTTCGTAACAAGACATGGACTCTCGTTCCTCCACCACCACGGGTAAATATTATTGACTCAAAATGGGTATTCAAAGTGAAGAAGCATTCGGATGGATCTATTGAGCGTTACAAAGCGCGACTTGTTGCTCGCGGTTTTCGGCAGCGCCATGGTCTTGACTATGAGAACACATTCAGTCCTGTCGTCAAGCCTACCACTATTCGGCTTCTTCTCTCCATTGCTGTTTCTCGTGGTTGGTCACTTCGTCAACTTGATGTGCAGAATGCTTTTCTACATGGTTTTTTGGAGGAAGAGGTTTATATGAAACAGCCGCCTGGTTTCTCTGATCCTGATCGTCCTGACTATATCTGTCGTCTCTCCAAAGCACTATATGGTTTGAAGCAAGCTCCTCGTGCCTGGCATGCCCGCCTTGCCTCTGCCCTTCGTGCTCATGGGTTTGTGCCGTCCACTGCTGACACTTCATTATTTCTTCTACAGAAGCCAGAAGTCACTATGTATCTTTTGGTATATGTCGATGATATTATCCTTGTCAGCTCTTCTCAGTATGCTGCTGATGCTCTTGTCTGCTCTCTTGGTGCTGATTTTGCGGTCAAAGATCTTGGGAGGCTTCACTACTTTCTTGGAGTTGAGGTCACTTCTCGTGCTACTGGTCTTGTCCTTACGCAGAAGAAGTACTCCTTGGAGTTGTTACAAAGAGCGGGCATGCTGAAGTGCAAACCGACCACCACACCCATGTCGTCTACTGACAAGATAACAGCTGTTGATGGTGAGCTTTTGTCTCCTGCGGATGCCACAGAGTACAGGAGCATTGTTGGTGGACTTCAGTACTTGACGATCACGAGACCAGATATCTCTTATGCTGTTAACAGGGTTTGTCAGTATCTTCAGGCTCCCAGAGATACTCATTGGGCTGCTGTTAAACGCATTCTTCGTTATGTTCAGTTCACCCTGACATTTGGTATGCATATTCGGCCGACTTCCTCTCGGGTCCTTTTGGCCTTCTCTGATGCAGATTGGGCTGGTAGCCCAGATGACAGGCGATCCACGGGGGGTTATGCAGTATTCTTTGGCCCTAATTTGATCGCCTGGAGTGCTCGGAAACAGGCTACTGTGTCACGTAGCAGTACTGAAGCTGAGTACAAGGCTGTGGCTAATGCTACTGCAGAGATTATTTGGGTGCAGTCTTTGCTTCAGGAGTTGGGTTTGTCTCAACCACAGCCTCCTATTCTTTGGTGTGATAACATCGGTGCTACATACCTTTCTGCAAATCCAGTATTTCATGCCCGAACGAAACACATTGAAGTTGACTATCACTTTGTACGGGAACGTGTATCACAGAAGCAACTCCAGATCAATTTTATCTCATCTAAGGATCAACTTGCAGACATCTTCACTAAGCCTTTACCACTGCCACAGTTTGAGGCTGGTAGGCGCAATCTTACCCTTCTCAGTTCTTTAGAAAGTGGCTAAGATTGAGGGAGGGTGTTAGACCATGTATAGCTTCTGTACCTATGTACGTATTGTAACAGAACCATTATATATAATGAGATAAGCCACCCCTAGAGGGTTGTGCTGGTTCCCAAAACTTATTGTCTTACAATCAAGGTGCTGGCTAAGCTCGCTATACCATACAAGTTGAAGGAGATTCAAAGGCTAGCCGGATGCGTCGCTTTTGTGAGCAGGTTCATCTCTAGGCTCGGGGAAAAGGCGCTCCCCTTATACCGCCTACTGAAGAAAACAGACAACTTCGAGTGGACGACGACCGAGGCCAACAAAGTCTTGGAAGAAATAAAGATACTATTGGCGACCAACCCGATCCTCGCAGCACTGCATGTCGGCTATCCGATGTTGTTGTACATCTCGGCCACCAATCAGGTGGCTAGCGTTGTGCTCGTGGTATAGCGGGAGGAGGAAGGTCACGCCTACAAGGTACAACGTCCTTTCTACTATGTTTCCAAGGTGCTATCTCCGTGCAAAACAAGGTACCCTCACTACCAGGAGATAGCTTACATGGTTTTTATGTCATCTCAGAAGCTCCAGCACTATTTTCAGGAATGTTCTATCACTGTGGCAAGTTAAGTTCCCCTTGGAGATATCATCAACAACTGGGGCGCCACAGGTCGGATCGCAAAGTGGGCTATCAAGCTCTTACCTTCTTTTCTGAGAGTACAAGCTCTTACCTTCTTGCCTTCTGAGATCTAGTACCAGCCACGCCGGGCCATCAATTCGCAGGTCTTGGCAATTCCTATAACAGCTTCGAGGCCACAGTGTCAGTGGCATAGGAGTTAAGAACCTCTTGAATCCAATCTGGTTGGCAGGTCGAAATGGTTTGTACAGCAAGCAAATGCCCCACACGAGACAAAGTATCAGCCGTGCCATCGTCCACACCCGTTTGTATTTTATGTGAAACTGCAAACCCACTAATTTGGACATAGCCTTTCGTTGCAAGTCAGTGGTGAGTTGCTGATCCTCAAGGCTACAAAGACTTTTGTGATCTGTCAGGATTTGAAAAGGCACCCGCTGCAAGTACTGACGCCATTTATCCACAGCCAAGAACTCTTTTTCATAGATTGACAGTTTACTGTTTGCTGTCCCAAAGCTTTTGCTCATATATGCTATTGGATGACCTTGTTGCATTAACACGGGACCAACACCCGTGTCACAAGCTTCAGTCTCCGCTGTAAACGGCATGGAGAAATTAGGAAGTGCCAGGACTGGGGTATGTAACCTGATCATTCCATATAAAGCCTTTCTTGGTTAGCAATTATGCCAGGGGCTTCAAGATCAACACATAATGATGAACAAATTTACGGTAGTGACCAGTTAAGGCCGAGAAACCTTGAAGTTCAGTAGCCGAAGTTGGCAAGGGCCACTGTTCCATTGCCAATGTTTTCTCGGTCAGTCGCAACACCTTGAGCTGAGATAATATATTCCAAATACTGAATCTGAGTCTGTCCAAAAGAGCACTTTGACATTTTGGCAAAGAACTGAGTCTGACGCAATGTTTCCAACACTGTATGCGGATGCTGTAAATGTTCAGGCCACAAGGCACTGTAAACCAAGATGTGATCGAGGAAGATGATGACAAACTTGCACAGATAAGGTGCAAAGATAGAATTCATCACACATTGGAACGTGGCTGGAGTGTTTGTCAGACCAAATGGCATTACTCGAAAGTGAAAATGACCATGATGAGTTTTAAACGGCGTTTCTCCTCATCTTCAGGCTCATACGTATCTGATGGTAACCAGCATGTAAATCCAACTTGGAGAATTTTTTCTGCCAGCTAGTTCATCTAAGAGCTCATCCACCACTGGTAATGGAAACTTGTTCTTCACTGTGGCAGAGTTTAACCTGCGATAATCCACACAAAACCGTCACATGTCGTCCTTATTTTTGAAAAGTAAAACTGGTGCTGCAAAAGAACCCATACTGTTCATGATGACTGCAGCATCTCCATTACCTGTCGCTCAATCTCGTCTTTTTGCAACGGAGAGTAGCGGTAAGGTCTAGAATTGGCAGGCCTAGCATCCGATTCCAAAGTAATAGCATGATCTACTGCTCTCCTTGTGGGCAAAGACTTTTTTTTTCTGAAACGGAGGCAAAAGATTTGCCTCATCTATTAAATAAGAAGAGGATAGAGTTTGTTACAAGGGCACACTTTTACACGGCATGGAAGATTACTCACGCAAAATAATGTTCCCTAATTTTTTTGCTCCGGCGGTGATCCAAAGGTTTGCCTCGCAGATGATGTTGTTTAGCAAGATTGGTGGTGGAGCACTCTTGTTCCAGAAAACACGCGCATTCCGCTCGTTCCAAATGGTCCATGACACGAGCATGGTTAGAGAGGCCATGGCCTTCCTGTTGGGGACTCCGGCGCCGGTCCTATTTGTCCACCATTCCTTAACCGAACTCTCAACATGCCACATAGAGGTGTCCATATGATGAAGCCCAAGTTTTGCAATGACCAAGTTCCATAGCCTAATAGTGAAGCGGCATTTGAAGAAAAGATGCGGTCCACTTTCTTGCTCTCGCTTGCAGAGGGTGCAAAGACCACAATTTGGCCATCCACATTTTTGTAGTCTATCCGCGGTCCAAATTCTGTCTTGGATAGCCAACCAAGCGAAGAATTTAGCCTTTGGTGGCGCCCAAGCTTTCCAAACCATTTGGTCCATGGGAGAGAGAACCAAGCCAAGAAATTGGGCCTTGTAGGCGGAGGCCGCAGTGTAGTGCCCGCTTGTCGTATGCTTCCACACAATAGTATCTTCAGAGAGTGCGTCCAGATGCACATCGTTCACAAGTGCCCATAGCGTGAAGAATTGTCGGATGTGCTCAACGGAGACAACCGTGGAGGTGTTGAGCTTGAGGATCCATGCATTATTTTGTAGGGCCTCCCGCACCTTCCAATTCTTCCTTGAGGAGGCCGCAAAGACGAGCGGGGCAACATCCTTAGGCTTGCACCCATGGAGCCAGGGAGAATCCCAAAAAGGCGTTTTAGCGCCGTTCCCCATGGTGATGCTCGTGGACACATAGAAGAAGTCAAGGTCCTCCTCATTACATGGATTTCCCAAGCCCACCCACAACTTTTGTGGTGCCGTCCACTCAAACCATGGCCATCTCAAGCGCAAGGCCCACGCGAATTTATCGGTGTTGAGAACCCCAAGGCCGCCATATTCGCACGGGCGGCAAATCATCTCCCAATTTACCTTGCACTTGGCGCCCGTCGTCTTATCCGATCCCGACCAAAGGAAAGCCCGCTCCAGTTTGTTGATATTGTGAAGAATGCCCGGCGGTATGACCAAAGATGTGATGAAATAGACCGCTTGCGAGGTGGCGACAGACTTAACAAGGGTCGTTCGTCCAATGGTGGTGATGTTTTGCCCCTCATATGTCACCAACTTGCCTGCAATTTTGTCCTCAAGAAATTGCAAATCCACCTTCTTAAGCTGCCAGACGGACAATGGAAGACCCAAGTATCTTATGGGGAAGGACGCCCTGATAGCTGGCAATCCTTGCAGAATGTGCTCCAGGTTTAGGTGATTGCATCGAATGGGCACAACCGAGCTCTTGTGAAAATTGGTGCATAGCCCGGTGACCTCCCCGAATCCGCTCAAAATGGCTGAGAGGTTGTTAATATCTTTTTTGATTGGAGCCATGAAAACAGCCGCATCGTCTGCATAGAGTGAAGTTCGCACCATGATCGCTCTCCCACGAATTTTGTGGAGTAGTCCTTTTCGGGTTGCCAGCTCCAGTAGTTGTTGGAGTGTGTCAATTGCAATGACAAAAAGGAGCGGGGATAGGGGGTCCCCCTGCCGAAGGCCCCTACCGTGCAAAGACTTTGGAATGTCAAAAACATCTGCAAACTCAGTTAACAACTGTTGCAGATCAGGGGATACCCCAGGTTCAGTTAACTATTGTTGTTGTGTGACTGGATCGAGAACAGCCAGAGCCCACACTTTTTTTTTGCGGGTCAGAGAGCCCACACTTCATTGCCTGGTAATCCATTTGCTGAGCTGCTCATGAGAAATTTCTTGCAAGGTGTCTTGTGATTTAGTGTGCACTCCCCGCAGACTAATTTTTTTGCTGTCGTATTTAGAGGATATCGTCTTCAGTCCCCAATGACAAGACATTGGATTGAACTTCTGTCAATTCCCAATACAACATCATAAGCTCATAGATCCAGAACTTGCATATCAGTCTGAAACGTGTGGCCCTGTGTCCACCACTGTAACCCCAACACTTGAGCATCCGAAGACAACATCTGACCATTTGCAACTCGGACAGGTACAGGAGGTGCTGCAAGTATAGTGTAACCAGCACGCTCTGCAAAAGTCTTGTTTATGGAAGTGTGTGTCCTTCCGGAGTCCAGGAGCAGCAACATCACTTGATTTCCCACAAGAGCCCGTATAAAAACACAGACCATTTGTATGCCTGAAATCCCGCAGCTGCCGCTCTCTGTTAAAATCATCATTGCCTTGCTGCCGTGGTCACTCCTGACGAGCAATGCAGGTGCAGCTGCAGCAACCACGATCTGTCCTCTGGGAAGATGTTTCGTGGCCGTGGCAGGCCGTGTGCGAGGTCGCTGGTGCTCTGCTTCTTCCTCTTGCATGCAAGCCAAGGACACTGCCTGTGTGACGCTGGTTTGTGCTTGCAGATGCACAACCCCTCTCAGATCATCTCGCAACCCAAATGTGAACTGTGACACGAGCCAGCGTGTGCCCAGAGACGGTTCCAGCGACAGCAGATGATACATGCACTCTTCAAAATGTTGGTTGTACTCTGCTACTCATCTTGTCTGTTTGAGCTGAGAGTAATCTGTTCATCCTCCATAGTGGGAAGTGTCATGGGTGTAGTAACATACATATCTTCATTTATTGCTTTGTAGACTCATTTTGTATTGAAAACCGCTATGTAACATATTATGTTACTCTATTTGCCTCTCTCCTCTTTAATTACATGACACATCATCTTTTTTGCTTATATGGCATGTATGTTACTACTTATGTTACTCTCACTATGACCAGCCTAATGCAGGCTGGGCGATAGGTAGGTGAGGGCGTGACATGTTGCTGCTGTGCGCACACCTGCGTAGGGGCGCGTAATGCAATTACCCTACTGCCAAGGTCGTCGGGTAGGGCACATGTGCCGCCAGGGGAAGTGGCGACGTGCAGAGGCGTTGGGCCAGCACCCTGGCGGCCGTTGGGCTTGCGTCGCAAGCCGAGCAGCGGAGTTACCCCAGCCGGAGGCTGCTGATGCTGCGCGTAATTGCTGGCCGGAGATGGGAATCGACGGTGGCTGACTGATTTGGTAGAAGTCCTACTTGACAGACTAGGGTAGGAGTATGCTCAGTTTCTTTGTTATGGCTTATACACAGAGCAGATGGCTGCAGGTGGACGATGCTGCGAGTGGGCGGTGGCGCACGTCGACATGAGGCCAGAGTTTTGGAGAACGCATCCTACCACGAACAGGTGATAACTTAAGTACTAGGAGGAGTACTAGTTCTCATCATTGTCTCGAAGAAAACGTGACGGTTTATTACGGCTGGATAATACTACAAGGTCCAGCGTTCGATCTCTGGACCGTGTATTATATTAGCGAACGTCATTTATTTATTTTTCGATCGATGAAACCTCCGGTGGGCCGGGTACTGTGTCAGCGCGGGTACTGTGTCAGCGCGCGCGTATGCCGAGTCGGCCCACGCGGACGAGCGCACAGGTCGTATGCTCTAAAAATTGTCCCACCTCGCCTGCTGTGGGACGCTGTGCCCAGCTTATATACTCTCTTCCTCCGATCACATTACATCCACGGGGACAACCAGCTCAGAAAGAGGCCTTAGAGCCCACGAAAATAAGAAAAGAGGCTTCAGATTCAGAGCCCACGAGAAAAAGAAAAAGAGGCCTTCACAGCCCAGGAGGCTTTAGTAGAGCCCACGAGAAAAAGAAAGAAAAGAGGCCTTTATAGAGCCCACAAAAGAAAAAGAGCCAGAGCCAAAAAAAATGGACTGAGGCCAGAGGCACCCCCCCCCCCCCCCCCCCCGAAAAGAGGCGATGTACCCGTGGAGACTGTGCTAGACATTAGCACATGGCTTTTTTTAGTTTTGATCTATTTCACAACCTATTTTTAAAACTCCCTACTAATTTTTTCCTGATATATATAGCATGACAAACAATTTATTAATTCATGGTGGTCATTTTTATCCTCCAACTAGGAGTGTGAAAATGCCCAAAATAGGAACATGTATTTTTTATCTTTGTCATAGCCTTTTTTTAACTCCTATTTTTTCCCCTGATATATACCATGAGAAACAGTTTGTTTATTTATGGCGGTCATTTTTATCCTCCAACCAAGAGTGTGAAAATGCCCAAAATAAGAAAAGAGGCCTTCACAGCCCAGGAGGCTTTAGTAGAGCCCACGAGGAAAAGAAAGAAAAGAGGCCTTTATAGAGCCCACAAAAGAAAAAGAGCCAGAGCCAAAAAAATGGACCGAGGCCAGAGCCAACCCAAAAAAAAAGAGGCGACGTACCCGTGGAGACTGTGCTAGACATTAGCACATGGCTTTTTTTTAGTTTTGATCTCTTTCACAACCTATTTTTAAAACTCCCTACTAATTTTTTCCTGATATATATAGCATGACAAACAATTTATTTATTTATGGCGGTCATTTTATCCTCCAACTAGGAGTGTGAAAATGCCCAAAATAGGAACATGTATTTTTGATCTTTGTCACAGCCTTTTTTTAACTCCTACTATTTTCCCCCTGATATATACCATGAGAAACAGTTTATTTATTTATGGCGGTCATTTTTATCCTCCAACCAGGAGTGTGAAAATGCCCAAAATAGGAACATGTATTTTTTATCTCTGTCACAACCTTTTTTTAACTTCTATTTTTTCCTGATATATATACGAGAAACAATTTATTTATTCATTTATGGTGGTCTCTTTTATCCTCCAATCAGGAGTTTGGAAGTGCCCAAAATAGAACATGTAGTATTGATCTCTGTCACAAATTTATTTGTGGGGTTCACTTTTATCGTCCAACCAAGATTATGTAAATGCCCAAAATAGAAACATGTAGAACGCTGAGCTAAAATATAATAGACCCGATGTAGAACAAACATTTACATTATCGCGAACCAATCTATGGTTGGATGGTTAGAGAGTCTTTGGTATCCCCAGTCCACTAGGGTTCAAGTCCTCGTGCTCGCATTTATTTTTGGATTTATTTCAGGATTTCCGGTGATGCGCATTCAGTCGGAGGAGACGTTCCCGTCGACAACGAGGTGCCTACGGTGGTTTCGTAAATTTCAAGTTGATATGCCGGCTAAGTCTTTCAGAGGTGCTCATAGGAATAGGGTGCATGTGTGTGTGTTCATAGGGGTGAGTGTATGCGCGTGTATATGAGCGCTTGCGTCTGTACCGTGTTAAAATAAACATGTACACTGTCCAATAATCTTTAATGCTCAAGTCCTGATAAGTAAAATGCATTTTCTAAGGGGAGTAGGTAAAATGCATTTGATGTTTAGAAAGACAACAACATTATCATTACCACATGGCTTTTAATTTTTTTGATCTTTGTCTCGATAAACAAACTATTTGTGGCGGTCACTTTTATTCTTCAACCAGGAATATGAAAATGCTCAAAATAAAGCATCCTGAGCAAAGTTTCAGATCGCGGGCGAAAACAGCACGATCGCGGTGCTATCGCCTGCTGGAGCGCTTCCCGTGACGCAATCCCGTAAAAAATGCGATCTGCCGCTAACCGTGTGATTGCGCACGAAACGGCGCTATTTGACTTCGTTGTTGCTGCAAAATCACGGGCATGGGCCGAAAGACTGAAGCACAAGGGCCTAAAGGCCCCAAACAGACCAGAACGGCCCAAATTCGCGATGGTATATGTAGGACCTTGAAGTATGTCTAGAGGGGGGGGTGATTAGACTACTTGGCCAATTAAAAACTTAACATTTTTCCAATTTTAGAGTTTGGCAGATTTTAGCTATCTTAGGACAAGTCAAGCAATCATCACACAATTCAAGCAAGCATGCAAAGAGTATATAGGCAGCGGAAATTAAAGCATGCAACTTGCAAGAAAGTAAAGGGAAGGGTTTGGAGGATTCAAACGCAATTGGAGACACGGATGTTTTTGGCGTGGTTCCGATAGGTGGTGCTATCGTACATCCACGTTGATGGAGACTTCAACCCACGAAGGGTAACGGTTGCGCGAGTCCACGGAGGGCTCCACCCACGAAGGATCCACGAAGAAGCAACCTTGTCTATCCCACCATGGCCATCGCCCACGAAGGACTTGCCTCACTAGCGGTAGATCTTCACGAAGTAGGCGATCTCCTTGCCCTTACAAATTCCTTGGTTCAACTCCACAATCTTGTCGGAGGCTCCCAAGTGACACCTAGCCAATCTAGGAGACACCACTCTCCAAGAAGTAACAAATGGTGCGTTGATGATGAACTCCTTGCTCTTGTGCTTCAAATGATAGTCTCCTCAATACTCAACTCTCTCTCATAGGATTTGGATCTGGTGGAAAGAAGATTTGAGTGAAAAGCAACTTGGGGAAGGCTAGAGATCAAGATTCATATGGTAGGAATGGAATATCTTGGCCTCAACACATGAGTAGGTGGTTCTCTTTCAGAAATGGTAAGTTGGAAGTGTAGGTTTTAGTCTGATGGCTCTCTCCATGAATGAAGAGGAGGTGGAGGGGTATATATAGCCTCCACACAAAATCTAACCGTTACACACAATTTACCAAATCCGGTGGGACCGATTCAACAGACTCGATCGGACAGATTTAGTAAACCTAGTGACCGTTAGGATTTTCGGTGAGACTGACATGCAACTCAGTGAGACTGATTCGGTTCGGGTTAGGGCATAACATAATCTCGGTAAGACCGATTACACAAACTCGGTGAGACTAATTTTGGTAATAAGCTTTCCAGAGAGTTGGTCAGGTAAACTCGGTGGGACCGATTTGCTCTTTTCGGTGAGATCGAAATGTTACAAAAGGGAAACAGAGAGTTTACATTGCAATATCGGTGGGACCGATCGCTCACTTCGGTTAGACCGAAACGTTACGAAGGGAAACAGAGAGATTACAATCCCATCTCGGTGAGACCGAGATCCCTATCAGTAAGACCGATTTGCTTAGGGTTTGTGGCAGTGGCTATGACAATCAAAATCGGTGGCACCGGATAGAAAGAATCGGTTTGACCGATTTTGGCTTTAGGTTTAGGTCATTTGTGGATGTGAGAAAGTAGATGAGGGTTTTGGAGCATATCACTAAGCACATGTAGCAAGAGGCTCATTAAGCAACACCTCATCCCTCCTTGATAGTATTGACTTTTCCTATAGACTCAATGTGATCTTGGATCACTAAAATATATAAAATGAAGAGTCTTGAGCTTTTGAGCTTGACCCAGTCCTTTGTCATTAGTATTTTGAGGGATCCACTTTCATCATCCATGTCATGCCATTCATTGAGCTTTTCTGAAATAATAGTCTTGGAATAGCATTAGCTCAATGAGCTATATGTTGTTATGAATTACCAAAACCACATAGGGATAGTTGCACTTTCAATCTCCCCCTTTTTGGTAATTGATGACAACATATAGATCAAAGCTTCGACAAATGATAATAAGATTTAGAACATCGTCGCTTTGAGAAGTATGTGATAAGCAAGAGCTCCCCCTAAATTTGTGCATAGTTTAAGATTTGCTTTGGACTGCAAATGCACAAGGAATTAGGCTCATGGGTTAATCTTCCATGTCACATACATCTTGGTGGAGCGCTCAAAATGATAAAGATTGAATACATGCACTCATCACCAAGCAAAGTGAATGATCGCATAGGATAGATAAGATAATATCATCAAACATGCATAAGTGTAGCTTATGATCAAACACATGATCATCAATGTCTCACAAGAACAGCATAGTATCTCAAGCAATCAAAATCAAACAAGTTTAACCACCAAATCAAGAGAGAATAAAAGCAACACTCTCTCTCTCTCTCGAAGCCTATGATCTATACATTTTTCTCCCCCTTTGGCAACAAGTTACCAAAAAGTTCATAGAAAAGGCATAGTGCTAGATTGACTCTCAGGCTTGATCTTCAGGTGGTGGTGTCCGGATAACTCCAAGAACGAAGGCTTCAGTTAAAGTAGAGGGTGCTGGAGTTGATGCTGGAGTTGGTTGCACTGGAGCAGTAGGAGCTGTAGCTGGTGCAGATGATGTGGCTCTGGTGTCTGTGACAGGCACTCTAGCTGACCTGTGAGCTCTAGGCACTCTGGCAAATACATTAGTGGTAGTCTTGCCCTGCCTCTCCTGCATGTCATCCTGTAGCTGCTCCACAACAGACTGAATCTCAGTTACTTTGACATCAAGATCATGAAATTTGAGTTCCATGATTCTTTCCAAGCTCTCCTGATTTTGAGTGAGGGTGGCCAATCCCTTCTCAATCCTCAGAGTTGATGCTATTAAGTAACCAAGCTGCTCCTGCTTGTTCTTCAAGAAATACTCAGATGCCTCCTCTTGAGTTGGCATCCTGGCAGCCTTCTCCTTCCTTGCCTTCTCCTTCTTCTCTTGAGCTTCTACTGATGATGGATCATTCTCATTCATGACAACCTGATTGTCCTCAAAATCTGGATAGAGAGGAAAATGTTCCTTATCCAATAGATATTTGCCTGTGTCCATCTTTGAGTTAATCAACTCCTGAATCCGAGGGGCATATCCACAACTCCTCTTCTGATCTGCTGCAGTCCTCTTAATGGTTTCAACTATAAGGCTCATGACCTTGAATTTCTGTGGCACATCAAACAAATGCAACATGTTGATTGCATGCCCTCTGATCATGTTGTGGTCACCAGACTTAGGCAACAGAGTGTGCCTTAAGATCCAATTGATAGTTGGCAACCCTAACAGAAGAAAGTGGACTGATCCAAACTTATGTGTCTCAACAGCTTTGTCCGGGATCTCCTTGTACATGCGTGCCATGGAATTGTGGTCCATCTTCTTTTTGGCATAAATATCCAAGTCATCATCATTTTCCTTTGGGGCATTGATCAGTCTTTCCCATTCCTCAACAGTGGACTGGTACCTTGTAGCTTCAGACATCCAAACTATCCTTCCATCTGGATAAAAGTGTTTTGTGGAGTAGAATTGCATGATAAGTTCATCATTCCAGTTGGTGAGCTTTTTCCCAACATAATCTGCAACTCCACAAGCAACAAAGCTGTCTTGCACTCCAGGATAGTGTTCCTCATTTTCCTTCATATAGGTCTAGTCGACCCACCTCATGTCACACACTATGGGCTTCTTATCCCACAAGATTGTCTCATAGAAGTCCTGCTGTTCCTTTGTATGGAACATGTAATCAACAGCAGTTCTTCTTTCTTGAGGCATATGGATCTGTCATCCTCCATAGCCTCAACCCTGAGTCCTTTCTGATCCTCATGTCCTCAGCCACAGGATGGGCATCATTGTGGTCTGGTATCTTGGGCTTGAGCTTCCTTAGGACCTGTCCTTCTTCATCTTCCTCATCAGCAACATTAGGCACTGGGGCCTTATTCTTCTCAGCAGCTGGAATACTCCTGGTATTCCTCTTTGGTGCAAGCTTGGCCTTGGGGGCAGCTTTGGGTGCTTCCTTGGGCTTAGATGTTGCAGCCCCTGATCTAATAGCATCACCCATAAGCTTTGGTGCCTTGGGTGCTGGTGCAGCAACCTCTTCTTCCTCTTCAGAATCTCTTCTCATTGAGGGCTTTCCAAGAACTTGGGCAGTTGTGGTTCTTGCTCTCTTCTTCTTCTTATCCTAAGCTGCTTCATCCTCTGATTCAATGGTAAACTTCATAGTTTCTCCAGTAGGGACTTTCTTGGATTTGGAAGTTGTGCCTTTTTTTGCAGGTGCCTCTTTGGGTTCTGACTGTTCTAGCACTTGAGTGGACCTTCTGACCTTGGGCATAGGTGTCCTCTTGGCTGGAACCTTCTTATTCAGTCCAGGCTTTGTGCTATGTGCTAGGCCATACTCCTTTTTGAGCACTGCCTTCTTGGAGGTAGCCTCATCTTCTTCTGCTCTATAATCTTCATCCTCAGAATTTGAGGTTCTTTTCTTCCTTTGCCTGGTAGCAGCTTTAGGCAGATTGCTAGGAGTGCTTCTGCTGCCTTCATCTGAAGTGCTTGAGGGACTAGTGCCCTCACTCATGTGAATCTGCTCTTCATCCCTGTTCTGGCTGTCACTCTGGTCTGACATGCTGCAAACGCTGACTGCTGACCCTGTGAAGAGTTATAGATGAGATAGAATGGATGAGCATCACAAAATGCAGAGATTTTTGCAAAAGAATGATTCAAAAATTCAGTTTTAGTTTTCCACAGAAAGCATTTCAGATCAACCGATTTTCAAACTCGGTGATACCGAAGCAGTTTTGGAACCTAAACTGATGAACTCGGTTGGACCGACTCACAGTTCGGTGGCACCGAGACTGCTAGGGTTTCACAAAGTCCTAAAATCGGTCTCACCGATTAGCAATTCTCGGTCAGACCGAGAGTTACTAGTGCAATGGCATTAGCCAAATCGGTGGGACCGAGTTTTTCAACTCGGTGGGTCCGAGATGGTTTCGGCGGAAACCTAACCCTAAAATTTCGAATCTCATCTAATCTACGGATTGCATTGACTGGATAGGAGTGTTTCAATCATGGCAAGAATCAATAAGAACACAATGTGCTAGGAATCGGACGAGGATAACACAGTGATCGAGTCCATACCCTAGCTTGGCGATGAACTCGCTACGGCGGCAACGGCGGGGTTGAAATCCGTTGACGGCGGCGGAGACCAGCGACAGGAGGCGGCTGGCGACAAGGAGACGATCCAGAGACCTTGGAGGCAGAGCGAGCTATTGCGCGGGCGAAGGGTTCGGAGGAATTTTCAAATTTTTGCCCATGACTATATATAGCCCGACCCTGTTGGTGTGACCGAGTGGAACAACTCGGTGGCACCGAGATGCATAACTGTGTACAGTTACAGCAACTCGATGTGACCGAAAAGTTCAAATCGGTTGCATCGAGATTGAAAACTTAGATCGACTTAATGATCTTAGTAGGACCGAAATGGAGGAATCGGTCAGACCAAGAATCACAAAGAAGTTTTGGAAGTTTAAGTCAATGACGAATCGGGGACTCCGAGTGCTCCTCACACAGAGTGGTTCGAATCTGACTTGATCAAATTTTGTGATGTAGCATGAATAGAGTTTGAGACGAGAAAAGCATAGACAGCTAGAGAAGGTTCTTAGGCATTCTTGTCCATCCACTTGGCAAAAAGAAAAAGAAGCCAATCAATCAAAACAACAAGTGGATGTCCTTGAATGAGTCAAATATGCACCAACATGCTCACACAATAAGATGGCAAATGAAATGTGTGGCAAAACATGCACAACCAATTCTAGCATCTATCAAACAATTGGCGATGACTAGGTCATCTATATATGAGTATATTGACTTAGGAGTCAAATGAAAATATTTGATCATAGGTCATACTCATCGTTTAAGCTCAAGTGGGGTTACCACTTTTACATAATGCATTGATGTGTTCACACCATTAGAGTTGCTTTGACTCAATTTTTAGAGTTAAGCTCCCCCTAGATGTGAGATCCCCTTTTAGAGAGATGAACTAACCTTGGGTTTTGTCGATGATGACTTCATGTAGGTGTTGAAGATGTGGATGCTCAATGTTGATGTAGATCATTTGGAGTAATCCTTTGGAGTGAGTTGCACTTTCAACTTACCTACATGGGTTAGTCCCACAAGGAACAAACAAGAATATCCATAGACATAGAGTGATGCACACACAAGATGATGTCCATGAAATCATTAGGTTACCTTGTCCCTTGCCTTACCAACATGAGGGTTTGTGACTCCTTGAACTAGTGCAAGATGTGGAAGCTGACTGCACTTGTTCTTGCCATAATGATATGAGTGAAGAATGTTGGCGGAGTCACCCTCAAGGACTCTCTAGTTCTTCTTTTTCGGGATCCACATCATCTTGATGGGAATCCTTGGAGTTGTAGTTGTACTTGATGAGGTAGAACTTGACGTAGTCTTGGGAACCCACTTGAACGAGGCCTTAGGTGCTTCTTCAAATGCATCGATCTCTTCTTGAAGCTTGTCCTTGCCTTTGTTCTTGTGGTCTTGTGGTGGAAGATCATCTTGTGCTTGTGTTCCCTTGAAGGAAGTAGGATCATACTTCTCTTGTTGAGGAACAAACTTCGTCTTGGGGTATTGATCTTCTTCCCACTCAACTCCATTGGCATTGAGCTTTCGTTCAAAACCAACACCTTGATTCTTCCGGTGCCTTCCTTGCTTGCATACAATTTCCTCAAATTGCTTACTCCCGGCAAGGCTCTTGTAAACACCTTTCTCTATAATTCCCTTCAATAAGCTATTTTCTTGCTCAAATGTAACTTGACTAAGAGAATCATTACTGGAATCAAGAGAACTACTAGAAGCAACAAAATTGGATTTGACATTATTATTGTTACTACTAGAGGAAGTATCTTTCTTGTAGTTGTTACTAGACTTGACTTGAGGCATGTAAGTAGATAAGAGTAAACGCTTGGCAATGTAAGAAGAACTTTTCTTACGGAGATCATCATTGATTGCTTTTAAGAACTCATGCTCTTGCTCAAGATTGAGCTTTTCAAAGCGTAACTTCTCATGAGCCCTTAAAAGTTCTCGATGATCTTCGAAGATAGTTTCATGAGCTAACTTAAGAGTGTTTAGTTCTTTAGTTAGAAGCGCAATCTTCTCCTTATCATTGTCATTCGTTTTATCTTGATTAGCATGGTTAATTGACGTTTCATCATAGTATTCATCACTAGAGTTGTCAACAAGTAAATCATCATCCACAAGCAAGTCATCTTCATCACTATTGAAATCAACATACTCAGGATGTGTTACCTTTGGACCTTTGGCCATGAAGCATCTTCCAATTCCTTCATTTGGTGAATCAAATATGTCGTAGGAGTTGGTTGACACAAGTGCTAGGCCGACAACACCTTCATCTTGAGTATATTCGGAGTCGGAGTGATAGCTTCTCTCGGAGTGATTGTCGGAGTCGGAGCCGGATACCCATTCACCAACAGTAGCTTGATGTCTTTGTTTTGTGTAGCTCCTTGATGACTTGTCCTTCCTTTCCAAATCCTTGCTTCTCCGTGAGGGTCTTCGTTCATAACGATCATCTCTACTCCTTCTCTCTCTTGGTGGTGATTCTTCTCTTTTGCTTCTTCTTCTTGAAGAATCTTCTCTTCTTTTGTAGGGTGCCGTACACTCATTTGAATAGTGTCCGGGTCTCCCACAATTGTAGCAATTGCGCTCTCGACTAGAAGATCTTTTGTCATTGTAAGACCTTGACTTGGAGCTTCTTTCTTTGCTTCTACTCTTGTAGAATTTGTTGAAGTTCTTCACCATTAAGCTCAATTCTTCATTGAAGGTTTGTTTCTCACTTGATGATGTGGGGGCTTCACTTGAGGCTTTGTAAGCACCACTTGACTTGTTGTGAAGTTCCTCCTTATCCTTGAGTGACATCTCATGAGCAACAATTCTTCCAATGACTTCTGTTGGCTTGAGATCTTTGTAGTTTGGCATCATTTGGATCAATGTGCACACGGTATCATACTTTCCATCCAATGCTCTTAGGATCTTCTTGATGATGAATTTGTCAGTCATCTCTTCACTCCCTAAGCCGTCAATCTCATTTGTGATAAGAGCAAGCCTAGAGTACATTTCAGTGACACCTTCACCGTCCTTCATTTTGAACTTGTCAAGCTGACTTTGGAGCAAATCCAACTTGGATTTCTTGACGGATTCGGTACCTTCATGCATATCAATCAAAGTATCCCAAATTTCCTTTGCATTCTCAAGACGGCTGATTTTGTTGAATTCTTTGGGGCACAATCCGTTGAAGATGATATCACAAGCTTGAGTGTTGTATTGCAGCATCTTCAATTCTTCCGCATTAGCTTCACGTTTCGGTTCTCCCCCATCAAAGAATTCACCTTGCAAGCCAATACAAATAATTGCCCAAATGGCGGGGTTATGTCCGAGAATATGCATTTTCATCTTATGCTTCCAACTAGTAAAATTAGTACCATCAAAGTAACAACCTCTACGGTGATAGTTTCCCTCGCTAGACGCCATACTCTCCTAGGTTGTGAAACCAAGGCTATGACCACCAAAAGCTATGGAAATCAAAGCAAATGGAGACCAAAGCTCTGATACCACTTGCAGGACCTTGAAGTATGTCTAGAGGGGGGGTGATTAGACTACTTGACCAATTAAAAACTTAACCTTTTCCCAATTTTAGAGTTTGGCAGATTTTAGCTATCTTAGGACAAGTCAAGCAATCATCACACAATTCAAGCAAGCATGCAAAGAGTATATAGGCAGCGGAAATTAAAGCATGCAACTTGCAAGAAAGTAAAGGGAAGGGTTTGGAGGATTCAAACGTAATTGGAGACATGGATGTTTTTGGCGTGGTTCCGATAGGTGGTGCTATCGTACATCCACGTTGATGGAGACTTCAACCCACGAAGGGTAACGGTTGCGCGAGTCCACGGAGGGCTCCACCCACGAAGGGTCCACGAAGAAGCAACCTTGTCTATCCCACCATGGCCATCGCCCACGAAGGACTTGCCTCACTAGCGGTAGATCTTCACGAAGTAGGTGATCTCCTTGCCCTTACAAACTCCTTGGTTCAACTCCACAATCTTGTCGGAGGCTCCCAAGTGACACCTAGCCAATCTAGGAGACATCACTCTCCAAGAAGTAACAAATGGTGCATTGATGATGAACTCCTTGCTCTTGTGCTTCAAATGATAGTCTCCCCAACACTCAACTCTCTCTCATAGGATTTGGATCTGGTGGAAAGAAGATTTGAGTGGAAAGCAACTTGGGGAAGGCTATAGATCAAGATTCATATGATAGTAATGGAATATCTTGGCCTCAACACATGAGTAGGTGGTTCCCTCTCAGAAATGGTAAGTTGGAAGTGTAGGTTTTAGTCTGATGGCTCTCTCCACGAATGAAGAGGAGGTGGAGGGGTATATATAGCCTCCACACAAAATCTAACCGTTACACACAATTTACCAAACTCGGTGGGACCGATTCAAGAGACTCGGACGGACCGATTTAGTAAACCTAGTGACCTACGAGAGAAAAGGCATTAGAATTACTCCAAAAAGCATTATTATACAATAAAACAATATAAATAACAGTAGGTAAACATGATGCAAAATGGACGTATCAACTCCCCCAAGCTTAGACCTCGCTTGTCCTCAAGCGAAAACCAAAATCGAAAAACATGTCCACATGCTTAGAGAGAGGTGTCGATAAAAACAAAAATATGGACATAGCAGCATCATGTAACTTATTATAACAACAACACACTTTAACATAAAACTTTTATCATAGAACTTTTATCATAGACTTCTCATGGATAAGTGACAATTCATCACAACATCGAAGTATAAAGCACAAACTCTTTATGCCTCTTTTAATTTTTGATCTTTGTCTTGCAAACAATTTTTTGTGGCGGTTACTTTTATCCTCCAATCAAGATTATTCAAACGCCCAAAATAGAAACATGTAGCATGCTGAGCTAAAAATATGTCAGGACCCCGACTCAATGCCACATCGATCTAGCATGTAACACCTCATATCACTTTGCGGCCTCACGCACGGTATTCCCACGGGTGTCGCCTTACCTTTGCCCGGGACCGTTTGCGTCTTTTGGCACACGTATATGATAGTGTCGCTAGCATCCATATGGTAAGGAGCCCGGGCTGACATGGCTAGTCGTAAACCCAAAGTGGCACAAACTTACAGGGACAGGCATCCATGACCCAACATCGAACATGCCGGTCATCAGCGAGTGAATCCAGGCTGTAGCACTGGGCTAGCAGGACTCCGGTGAACCGGGCTGTAGCGGGCTAACAGGACTCCGATATTCATCGCGTGACATTTCCCCGAAGGGACAGACACAGGAACGAAGAAGGACACATGCCGGCCAGCCTAAGTGTTCCGGAGCAGTAGCAAGCTACCATGGCTCGGTGGAAACACTAGGAGACATTTCCCGGTAAGAGAGGCTACTAAAGATAAACAACTACATAGTCAGATCCCACACATACCAAGCATTTCAATAACATACACACAATATGCTCGATATGTGCAATACAACATGGCATCACAAAATGACTCTACGACTCAGTATTTATTCAATAGGCTCCGAGGAGCGAGATATTACAAACATGGGTCTCATGACCCAACACTCAGAGCATACAAGTCAAAGCACAAACGGAAGCTTAACATGTCTGAGTACAGACATCTATAAATGAAAAAGGCTGAGAAGCCTGACTATCTACCAGATCCTGCCGAGGGCACAAGATCGTAGCTGAGGTAACAAGCTAAACATCGAAGACCATGCGGAACTACTAGCGAGACTGAAGTCTCTCTGCAAAAACATAAAATAGGCAAACGTGAGTACAAATGTACCCAGCAAGACTTACATCAGAACTATCTACATATGCATCATTATCAACAAAGGGGATGGTGGGGTTTAACTGCAGCAAGCCAGCTTTGACTCGGTGGCTATCCTAAACTACGACTGCAAATAACTCTTTGAGGTGGCGCACACGAGTCCACATATTCACCATATTAATACACCACTATGGATCCGCTCCCGTCTCCCTACGAGAACGCCATCCATAGCACTCACGCTTATCTTGCGTATTTTAGAGTATGCACTTTCACTTGTCTATGAACTGTACAAGGGGTCCAAGTTTCCATATCCGAGGAATCCGGCTATTCGAATAGATAGTGATAACCCTGCAGGGGTGTACTTCTTCACACACGCTTTCGCCACTTATCGCCCTGTACACGTCATGTACCTCGGCAACCTTCAAGCGGAAGCCGGGCGAGGGAGTCGGCCACGACCTGACTAACCGAACAAGTCTCTAGTCCAGGTTTATCGCCTATTCGGGTTCCATCCGCAAGGAGATCCGGCCGGGGTGTCGCTCACGGCCCCAAACGATGTGAGCAGGGTTCTCAAGCCCACCTCGACGGGTGGATCTACGCTTGGTACACCGTGCCATTGTGCCTAGTCTGTCCCAAGCCCACCTGTACCGGGTGCCACTTGGTAGACTACTAACACTACCTACAAACACCAGAAACTAGTTGCAACTCCTGGACAGAGATCAAGTTGATTAATAAGTCGAGAGAGCTTGGAGCGCCCGGAGCCCAATGTGTGGTAGTAACTGATCATGGATCACAAACACAGAACTCGGTTCCTGAGGACGGCTGCAATGAGACAACCCACCATGTACTCCTACATGGCCTCTCACCGCTACCTTTACCAAATCGTGTTCACACACTTAGCTCACACACAGTAGGACATGTTCACACGCCTCTGATTCATCCCCGATGAATCAGACCTGACTCAACTCTAAGCAGTAGCAGGCATGACAAACAAACATGAATGAGTAGGCACAACAGGGCTCAAACAACTCCTACTCATGCTAGTGGGTTTCATCTATTTACTGTGGCAATGATAGGTCATGCAGAGGATAAAGGGGTTCAACTACCGCAGCAAGTAACAGATGAATCGTTGTTGTCCTAATGCAGTAAAAGAGAGCAGGAGCGAGAGAGTGGGATTTTATCGGAATGAACAAGGGGTTTTTGCTTGCCTGGCACTTCTGAAGATAATATAGCTCTTCGTCGGTGTCATCGATCACATCGCCGGTACACGTCTATCGAGAGGGGACAATTACCGGCAAACAAGGAAAAACACAATCAATGCAATGCGACAATATGATGCATGCTATGACATGGCAATATGAATGTGTTTTGGGCTAATGCACTTAGCTATGATTTAAATGAAGTTGGTTTGAATACATGATTCAAATTCCAACTCCATATATGATTATTTAAATGCCCTTAATTTGTTTTGTCCAAAACAGAGGACAAACATTGTTTAAACATGCATGAAAATGGTACAGATGGATTCCTTGAATTTTTCTGATAATTTTTCATATATAAATTATTTAATTTGGAGTTACGGTTAATTTTCTATGATTTATTGAAGTTTTAGCTACTTCTGGAATTTCCTGATTATTATAAAATAAACTAAATTCCAGAAAAGGAATATTGCGTCAGCATGACCTCACCCTGACGTCATCAGGTCAACAGGGCGGGTCCAGGTCAAACCTGACGTGTGGGGGCCACACGTCAGTGACACAGGAACTAATCCTGGTCAAACCCAGCGCTGGCTGGGGTTTGACCAGGGGTGGGGCCCACTGTCAGTGTCTGTAGGTTGATTAACCAGCTGGGTTAGCTCCTAATGACGGAGCCACGTCAGCTCCCGCCGGAGTTTCGCCGGCGACGACCAACGGAGCGGCGGAAACGCATCGGGTTCGCGCTACAGGGCACAGTTTAGGGTGCGGTTGGGTTCTACGGCGAGCTGGGACTCGTGCGCATCGAACGGTGGTGGTGGCCGTGCCGGTGATGGCCGGTACCGATGACGGCGAGCTCGTGAGCGGCGGCCGGAGTTCGGGTGGTGGCGGGTTTGGCGCTACGAGCGGTGGTTTGGCGCGCTGAGGGCACTAGGGAGAAGCTCTTGCTCCTCCGCATCCAAAGGAACGGGCGGGAGGCCGCGAGGTGGCCGGAGTTGAGCACGGCGTCGACCTCGGCGGCGGCCGGAGCTCGGGCGAGCTCAGGGTCGGTGTTAGGGAGCACGGCAGGAGGTGTTGTGGGTGTCTACGGGTTCATGCGATCGTGCTGAGCACGATGGTGGGCTCGGGAGTGAGCTGCGGTGGCTGTGGCCACGGCCACGCCATGGCCGGCGGCGAGAAGCTCTCGGCCGAGGTGGGGAAGCTAGCTAGGGGAGGGGAACGACGGGGATTCCAGGGGAAAAAAGAAGAGTGGCTCACGTAGGGACTAGCAGAGTCGACGACAAGGTCGGGGAAGCTCTGGACGACGCGAATTTACGGCGGCGATCTCCGGGCACCGGAGATGAAGACGACGATGCTCCGGTTGACTGGGGCCTCCTCTGGTCGCGTGCGTCAGTGTGCAGCTCCATGGGGTCGGGACGGAGCTCAGGGGTGTGGAGAGGGAGCGAGGGGGTGGCTGTGGCCGCGGCGAACAGCGTCGGTGGCGACGAGCTCCGCTCGGGCAGAGAGGGAGAGAGAGCAGAGGAGAGGATGAGGCGAGGGAGAGAGTGAGAGAGAGCCAGGGGCTGCGTGGCGCTCCGTGGCATCGTCTAGGAGGGGCCGGGGAAGCAGGAGGTGGCCGGGGCGCGTGGCCGCGCGCGCCGGGCGCGTGCCCGTCCTCCTGGCAAGGGAGGAAGTCGACAGGGGGGTAGCGGTGGCGGGCTGGGCCGGCCAGCTGCAGTGCTGGGCCGGTTTGGCTACCAGGTGAGCGCCAGGTAGGCTTCTGCTCTTTTTTATTTTTTTCTTCTGTTTTGTTTTATTTAATATCTTTTGCCATTGTTTTTGAATTTTAAACAAATTCAAACAATGCCAAAAACTCCTCTGAATAATTTTATTTGGCTAGATGGACTTTTCCAAAAGCTCATAAAATATTTCAGGGGTATTTGAAATTATATTCTAATTATATGAATATAATTCAAATTCAAATAGCTAATGATTTAAATTCAAAGTCCCAAAAATAAATCCTTAAAAATGTTCAATATTTTGGTTGGGACCAGAACCCTTGCCAAAAATTATCAAACATTTAAGAAGAACATTTTGGAACAATGAATGAGATTTTAGGGTTTTTGCCCTTCTTTTATTTAGGATTTTGAGGCTTCCAATTTTCCTCAGTTCAAGTTTCAAAATTTAAACATGATGCACAGATGGAAGCAAGCCTAGGTCAGGCCAGAACTAGGGATGTGACAAAATATAACAGACCCGATACAGAACAAACATTTTCACTGCCCAATAATCTTCAATGCTCAAGTCCTGATAAGTAAAATGCATTTCTTTAAGGGGCGAAGGTAAAATGCATTTGATGTTCAGAAAGACAATAATAACTAGTGACATTAACATCAACACATGGCTTTTAAAAATTTTGATCTCTTGTCTCGGTAAACTAATTATTTATGGCGGTCACTTTTATCCTCCAACCAAGGGTATGAAAACGCCCAAAATAGAAACACGTAGCACACTGGGCTAAAATATAACAGACCTGATCCAGAACAAACCTTTTCACTGCCAAATAATCTTCGATGCTCAAGTTTTGATAAGTAAAATGCATTTTCTAAGGGGCGAAGGTAAAATGCATTTAATGTTCAGAAAGGCAAAAATAACTAATGGCATTAAGCAATATGTCCTCTCTAGATCATAAGCACAAAACAACCGCATTGACATCCGTCTTGTTTCTTCCAACTAATCCCTATAAATGATAACCAGAAGACCCCGATCCGACATTAACTATTTATTTATGTCTTTGCTAATTTTTAATCTATGTCTTGTCAAACAATTTATTTGTGGTGTTCACTTTTATCCTCCAACCAAGATTATGTAAATGCCCAAAATAGAAACATGTAGCACGCTGAGCTAAAATATAACATACCTGATATAGAACAAACATTTACACTATCACGAACCAACATGTGTTTAGATGGTTAGAGGGATTGTGGTATCCTTAGTCCATCAGGGTTCAAGTCCTCGTGCTCGCATTTATTCCTGAATTTATTTTAGGATTTCCGGCGATGCGCATTCATTTATTCTTGTATTTATTTCAGGATTTCCGGTGATACGCATTCAATGGGAGGAGATGTTCCCGTCGACAACGAGGTGCCTATGGTGGCTTCGTAAATTTCAAAGTGATATGTCATCTAAGTCTTCCGAAGGTGCTCATAGGGGCGGGATGTGCGTGTGTGCGTTCATAGGGGTGAGTATATGCGCATGTATATGAGCACTTGTGTCTGTACCGTGTTAAAATAAACATTTACATTGTTTAATAATCTTTAATGCTCAAGTCCTGATAAGTAAAATGCATTTTCTAAGGGTAGTAGGTAAAATGCATTTGATGTTTAGAAAGACAACAGTAACTAATGACATTAACATTAGCACATGGCTTTTAAATTTTTTCATCTATGTCTTGATAAACAAATTATTTGCGTCTGTCACTTTTATCCTCCAACCAAGAATATGAAACTTCCGAAAATAAAGCACACTGAGCTAAAATATAACAGGGCCGATACAAAACAAACCTTTTCACTGCCCAATAATCTTCAATGTTCAAGTCCTGATAAGTAAAATGCATTTTCTAGGGGCGAAGGTAAAATGCATTTGATGTTCACAAAGACAACAATAACTAATGACATTAAGCAAGATCTCATCTCTAGAATCATAAGCACGAAACAACTAATCCTTAAATGACCATAACCAGAAAACCCCGACCCGACAACTAATCCTTAAATGACCCATAACCAGAAAACCCCGACCCGACATAAACAATTTATTTATGTCTTTTTTAAATTTTGATCTCTGTCTCGGTAAACAATTTATTTATGGCTGTCACTTTTATCCTCCAACCAGGAGTATGAAAATGCCCAAAATAGAAACACATAGCACGCTGAGCTAAGATATAACCGACCCGATACAGAACAAACCTTTTCACTGCCCAATAATTTTCAATGCTCAAGTCATGATAAGCAAAATGCATTTTCTGACAAGCAAAGGTAAAATGCATTTGATGTTTAGAAAGACAACAATAATTAATGACATGAAGCAATATCTCATCTCTAGAATCATAAGCATGAAACAACTGCATCGACATCTGTCTTGTTTCTTCCAACTAATCCTTAAATGACACATAACAAGAAGCCCCCGGCCCGACATAAACAATTTATTTATATGTTTTTTAATTTTGATCTCTATCTTGGTAAACAATTTATTTATTGTGGTCACTTTTATCCTCCAACCAAGAGTATGAAAATTCCCAAAATAGAAACATCAAGCAGGTTGAGCTAAAATATGACAGACCCAATACAGAACAAACATTTTCATTGCCCAATAATCTTCAATGTCAAGTCGTGATAAGTAATGCATTTTCTCGGGGTGAAGGTAAAACACATTTGATGTTCAAAAGGACAACAATAACTAATGAGATTAAGAAATATCTCTTCTTAAGAATCATAAGCAAGAAATAACCGCATCGACATCCATCTTGTTTCTTCCAACTAATCCTTAAATGATCCATAACCAGAAGACCCGGACCCAGAATAAACAATATATTTATGGCGGTCACCTTTGTCCACCAAGACGTGAAAGATGCTCAAAATACAACATGTAGCAATATGAGCTAAAATATCACATACTCGATACAGAACACACCTTTTTACTTCCCAATGTCTTTCCTTTATCCACAATATCTCTCATGCTCAGGTCCAAATGAGTAAATGCATTTTGGGGGGAGGTAAAGGTAAAATGCATTTGGTGTTGAGAATGGCAACAATAACTATTCGCATTAAGCAATATCTCATCTCTAGAATCATAAGCGGGAAACAACCCATCTTGTTTCTTCCAACTAATCTTGAAATGACCCATAGTCGGAAAGACCCCAACCCTTCAAAACAATTTATTTGTGGCGATCACTTTTATCCTCCAACATGTGAACCAATAGTATGAAGATGCCCAAATTAGTACATGTAGCGCGATGAGCTAAACTATCACAAACTCGGTATGGGACACGTTTTTACTGCCCAATCATGTGTCCTTATCCACAATATCTCCAGTGCTTAAGTCTTGATAAGTAAAATGCATTTTATTGGGGAAGGGGGTAAAGGTAAAATGCATTTGATGTTGGGAAGGACAACAATAATTAATTATATTAAGAAATATCTAATCTCAATAATCATAAGCACAAAATTGAAAGAAATATGCCCCA
Source organism: Triticum aestivum (assembly GCF_018294505.1). NCBI lineage: Eukaryota > Viridiplantae > Streptophyta > Magnoliopsida > Poales > Poaceae > Triticum > Triticum aestivum. The sequence continues at coordinate 167,945,501 of NC_057795.1, forward strand.
GAGGCAATAATAAAGTTGTTATTCATATTTCCTTATATCATGATAAATGTTTATTATTCATGTTAGAATTGTATTAACCGGAAACTTAGTACATGTGTGAATACATAGACAAAACAAAGTGTCTCTAGTATGCCTCTACTTAACTAGCTCATTAATCAAAGATGGTTATGTTTCCTGACCATAGACATGTGTTGTCATTTGATGAATGGGGTCATATCATTAGAGAATGATGTGATGGACAAGACCCATCCGTTAGCTTAGCATAATGATTGTTAATTTTTATTGCTAATGCTTTCTTCATGACTTATACATGTTCCTTTGACTATGAGATTATGCAACTCCCGAATACCGGAGGAACACCTTGTGTGCTATCAAACGTCACAACGTACCTGGGTGATTATAAACATGCTCTAGAGGTGTCTCCGAAGGTGTTTGTTGGGTTGGCATAGATCGAGATTAGGATTTGTCACTTAGTGTGTCGGAGAGGTATCTCTGGGCCCTCTCGGTAATGCTCATCACTATAAGCCTTGCAAGCAATGTGACTAATGAGTTAGTTACGGGATGATGCATAACGGAACGAGTAAAGAGACTTGCCGGTAATGAGATTGAACTAGGTATGAAGATACCGACGATTGAATCTCGGGCAAGTAACATACCGTTGACAAAGGGAACAACGTATGTAGTTATGCAGTTTGACCGATAAAGATCTTCGTAGAATATGTAGGAACCAATATGAGCATCCAGGTTCCGCTATTGGTTATTGATCGGAGAAGTGCCTCGATCATGTCTACATAGTCCTCGAACCCGTGGGCTCCGTACGCTTAACGTTCGATGACGATTTGTATTATGAGTTATGGTGACCGAAGTTTTGTTCGGAGTCCCGAATGAGATCAAGGACATGACGGGGAGTCTCGAAATGGTCGAGAGGTAAAGATTGATATATTGGAAGGTTATATTCGAACACCGGAATGGTTTCCGGAAGTTTCAGATAAGTTTCGGAGTACCGGGGAGGTTACCAGACCCCCCCCCCCCGGGAAAGTAATGGGCCAACATGGGACTTAGTGGAGAAGAGAGGGCCAACCAACTAGGAGTGTGAAAATGCCCAAAACAGGAACATGTATTTTTTATCTTTGTCACAGCCTTTTTTTAACTCCTACTATTTTTTTCCTGATATATACCATGAGAAACAGTTTATTTATTTATGGCGGTCATTTTTATCCTCCAACCAGGAGTGTGAAAATGCCCAAAACAGGAACATGTATTTTTTATCTTTGTCACAGCCTTTTTTTTAACTCTTACTATTTTTTCCTGATATATACCATGAGAAACAGTTTATTTATTTATGGCGGTCATTTTTATCCTCCAACCAGGAGTGTGAAAATACCCAAAATAGGAACATGTATTTTTTATCTCTGTCACAGCCTTTTTTTAACTTCTATTTTTTCGTGATATATATACGAGAAAAAATTTATTTATTCATTTATGGCGGTCTCTTTTATCCTCAAATCAGGAGTTTGGAAGTGCCCAAAATAGAACATGTAGTTTTGATCTCTATCACAAGCTTTTTTTTAATCCTACTAATTTTTTCATGATATATACCATGAGAAACAGTTTATTTATTTATGTCCGACACTTTTATCCTCCAACAAAGAGTATGAAAATGCACAAAATAGGAACATGTGGCACTATGAGCTAAAATATAACAAACCCGATAAAGAACAAACATTTTCACTGCCCAATAATCTTCAATGCTCAAATCCTGATAAGTAAAATGCATTTGGGGGGTGGAGGGGGCAAAGATACAATGTATTTGATGTTTAGAAAGACTCATATCTACAATCATAAACACGAAAACAACCGCACCGACTGTGACGTCCGGATAATTAAGCTATAGTAATCCCCCGCTAATGGTGCCATGTCATCACATTACTGTTGCTAATCCTCACTTGATCAAAATCATGATTCAAATTCAAACTCAAAATTTTAAAGTCAATAATTCAAATTTGCCAAACATGAAAACTAGAATGTTCAAAGTGTGGAAAATAATCCCTGGATATTTTTCATGTTGGAACCAACCTCTTTTGGATTCCGAAAGGGCCCCTGGAAATTATTTAGTGATCCAGCAGCATTTAAACTTGGCCTTTTCAATTTCCAAAAATAGTTAGACAACTACTTTCGGCCTTAAACTTGTTGTGACTCCTAGAATTAATGTGCTTGTTTTAGTTGACAAGACTCTTTTCTATCAAAACTCTTTTAGTGCTACAATTTAAAAGAAAACAAAAAGGGTTTAAGAAAAAGAAAAAGGCAAAGGGAGGGAAGAAAAGCCCTGACCTCCCCTCTCACTAGGCCTCGGCCCAGCTGGACCGCCAGGCCAGCCCACCATCTCTGGTCCCTCCCCTCTCCTCCTGTTCGTGCGACCGAGTCGCTACAGGGGTTTGGTCGCTGTCGCACCCTCTCGCCGGCAGCGCTGAGAGGGGATAAGGGTGCCACGCCCCGACCCCTCGATCCCATTCCCCCACTCGCTCACCACTTCCCACTCTCTCTCCGCCTCTCGCCCAAGCGCTCGTTCCCCTTCTCCAGATCCGTCGACGAGCGCGGCCATATCCACCAGGCTCACTCTGTCGTGGCCATCGGCCACCTCTCACCTCGCCATTGCGTCCGCGAAGACTGTCGTCATCCGCTGCGTCCACTACGGAGATGAAAACGGGCCGGAACCCCCCTCCTTCGCCGGATCCGTGTCGTCCGCTTCGGTCGCCGGCCATCTCCGTCAACTCCAACCGCCCTGCAGCTACTAAGCCGTCACCGGGCCCTCTTGCGCCTCCCCGGTGAGATTCGCCTGCCTTCTCGTTTTCTTCGTCACCTTGCCGCGTGTGTAGCCGCCGTCCTTGCCATGGCCGAACCCGCCACCGCTGACGAGCTCACCGCCATAGTCATCGTCACCGTAGCTCGCTCCCGAGTTGGTAACCGAGCTCCTAGGGCTCGTGCGGGTCCAACACCGCTGCCCGCATCAACTACCATGCCCCACATCACCATAGCCACCAACACCCGCCACCACCTAATGTCGTCGTGCTCGCCGTGACCCCCGCCTGCTCGCGCTCCCAGGCCACGCCCCCTTGCTGCCTCTGACGTTCGCCTCTGGCCGCCCTGCTGCCGCCGAATCCCCGTCACCCGCTCGCCGCAACGCCTCTTCCTGCCGCTGCCGTCTGGCCGCCTCAACCCACCATCGGTCGTGCCCTGGCCTCGGCTCACGACCGCGGCCGTGCCCCGACTGCCCGCTCGCGCCAGGCTCCCCCACCGTGCTGCCCGCCCCCATGCGCTTCCGTTGGAGCCCCTCCCCCCCAGCTCACCGACCTCACCGCGCCGCCCCGCGGGCTTCCCCGTCGCCGGTGGCCTCGCCCTGTGCTCGGGCGCAGCGCCCCTCGGGCACGGGCTCCCGCACCCATTGACACCCGCCCCGCTGGGCTGGCCTGGTGCCACTGCCAGCGGGCCCCACGCCCTGCCTATAAAAAAGGTTTTAAAAATATATTAATAAAATTAATTAATTAATTAATTAATTAATTAGTCAGTAATTAATTATTTAAGTTAATTAACTCTGTTTAACTACCCTAATTAACTAGGTTAACTAATTAGATCTGTTTATTTAAGTTGGGCCAATGACAGGTGGCCCCGAGTCAAACTTTTTGACCAGTCAACAGTTAACTGTTGACTGCTGACTCAGTAGTCAATAGGGCCCAATGCAAACTCTGTACTGCTCTGCTGTGTACACTTTGTGAGTGCACGTAGCAATTTAGTCTTTTTTGAATTAATATTAAATCCAATAATTTCAGAATATTGTTAAATATTTGAAAAATCATATAAATTAAACAGCTCGGATGAAAATGTTTTCTACATCGAAGTTGCTCAGAACGACGAGACGAATCCGAATACGCCCTCCGTTCGTCTATCACACGCCCCTAGCATAGCAAACATTGAACTTTCTCCCTCCAGTTCATCTGTCTGACAGACGTGCGGAACCAAGAAAAATTTACCAGATGTTTTCCCCCTTTGCCAGTTCGCCTAGCACTGCATTAGAACACCTCTAGCCCCGCTTATTATCTTGTTATGCATATGTTTGTGTGTATTTACTGTTTCTTCCCCCCTTCACTCCGGTAGACCCTGAGATCGATGCTGATGTCCCTGTGATCGACTACGTCACCGACGACCCCTTCTTCCCTTTCAGCGGAGCTTCCAGGCAAGCCCCCCCTTTGATCATCCCGATATCGCCCATTCCATTCTTTCATGCTTGCATTAGATTTTGCTACTGTATTTGATTGCTCCTATTATGATGCATAGCCTGCTTTTGTACCTGATGTTGTACCTTACCTGTTTATCCTAAACTGCTTAGTATAGGTTGGTTAGTGATCCATCAGTGACCCCCACCTTATCCTTGTTGCCCCTGCTTCATCTTTGATGACTCGATCAACGTGATCGACGACCAGAGCCCGACACCTCACATCACATCATGCCCCTTTTGTTGCTCGACTCTACAGAGCTAGTATCGAGTGCCGAGGGTGATCCCTCATAACGCACTCCTAATGATAATTCTGTAGTGTAGCTATTCAGTCGTGGTCATCGAGGGTGATTTTCTCTTTCACCATTCCCGATACGGCTCTATCATTCAACACCTCAAGTGTGAACCTTGAGGGTGGTCCCTCTTACGTTCACCTTGATGATTACATTGAGTGGAATTCTTCGTGGGTGATTCCTCGGGTTTTGCCCTTGATGTTTGGAGACACGGTTACAATGACTTCACTTGAGACCTTGGTGAAAGTCGGGCGGGCCCGGAGAGCACCCGCAAGATAATGACGTGGCACGACCGGGCATTCTAGGCCCTTGTCGTAAGTCCACGAGACGGGGCGACGGCGTCACTTTCGATCATGAGTCTCTGCTCATCTCCGCAAACTAATAATACACTATGGTTTGGGTATTTATTCTGAGTTGGCCTTTGGCCTTTACGCACCAACCAACAAGTGAGAATAGTTATGGGCCTCGACGTCGCAGTTTCAGCCGAAGCCTTGTCAGACATCTAGTTCAGCAGTGCGGCGCGGCTCGGCCGGCACCATCCATGTGGAGGTGGAGCCTGGACCCGCCCTGCGTGCAACGACCCGGAGTGCAACGGGCGATGGGCCCAGACCCCGGAGTGCTTAGGAGGTAGACCGGCGTGGACCTCTCTACTGAGCCTAGGTAGGGCTGCGACGTGTTGATCTGCCGAGGCCGGGCATAGACCCCAGAAAGGTGTGTCCAGACAGAGTGATCGAGCGTGTTGGAAAACGTGGTGCACCCCTGCAGGGAAGATTATCTATTAATAGTCGTGTCCACGGTAATGGACGTTCAGACTTATATCCTGATCTTATACAACTTCAAATGGATACTTGAGATATGTGGCTTCGGGGTTGTTTTCTCATAGGGAGTCGAGGAAGGATCTCTGGGCATTAATGATACAACATGTTTGTTAATTATAAACTGCTATTCTTTACTCTTCTACATGCTGCAAGATGCTTGGAGCTGCTTGAAGATGCTAGTTTTTGTTAGGCTAGGCCTTCTCCTCTATTCTGGCATTCTGCAGTTCAGTCCACAGATACAACCCTTCCATTTGATACCGATGCATACTTAGTATAGATCTGATGCTTGCGAGTACTTTGGATGAGTACTCACGGTTGCTTTGCTACCCCCTTTTCCCCCTTCTTTCTTCTTTTCGGTTGATGCAACCAGATGGTGGATCCCTGGAGCCAGATGCCACCGCTGATGGATGCTACTATGTGAAGATCACCGACGACCAGGAGTAGTTAGGAGGTCCCAGGCAGGAGGCCTTGCCTCTTTGATCGTGTTGCTTTTGTGCTAGCCTTCTTATGTATCGAGCTTGTATTTGAGCCCTCGAGGCCCCTGGCTTGTAATATAAATTTTGTATTATTTTGATTTGTGCCTAGAGTTGTGTTGTGATATCTTCCCGTGAGTCCCTGATCTTGTTCGTACACATTTGCGTGTATGATTAGTGTACGATTGAATCGGGGGCATCACAAGTTGGTATCAGAGCCAACTGCCTGTAGGATCCCCCTTTCCAACTCCTTGGCCGAAGTTGAGTCTAGCATTTGAAAATTTGTTTTACTAACATGGTTGTGTGGCTTATGGGCCCACGTCATTAATTGGGTGGTATTAGGATCTTTTACTCCTCCTCTATACTCTGGGAATCTGATCTCTCTTCTATTCGGGTTAACTAATTTTGCTAACAACTCTAGGTTCTCGTAAATACTTTCTCCCGGAGAGCCCCTCACTCCAGATGATTACTTGGTGTACCAGAAGTTTCTGAAGATACTCTCCGAAGTTTTCTCGAGACCCTTGTGCCCTTCGTCGTTGCAATCCCTAACACCGATAAATCCTTATGCGTAACTACCTACGTTGTCATTCATACCTTCATCCCCAGTTGCTCTTGTTATTACAAGGTGTCCTGAAATACTCTTCGATGTTCCGAGGATCCTTTATGCTTACTGCCCTGCAGTCCTTGCCGCATGAATACCCCTACGGATAATTACTTGCTCTTATCAAGTATCCATTCATCCCCAATTATTCTTATGCTTCATAAGATACTTTTTAATACAATCCGAGCTTTCGATGACCTCTATCGACTATTGCTCTAGAAGGTCTTACCTGCCTACACTCTGGTTAATTCCATATGCCTAGCAGTACCCATTGACGTCCTTTGTCATTATCATCTTGAGTCTTTTGATTTGATATGTCTGTGTCGCAATCATCAGTTGATCCTTATAGATTATCTTTCCGGCTCAGACGCCTTCCCGAACATGAGCTGGTTCTCGGCCAATCAGATTGGCATCGATTGTGCCCTAAGTCTATTCAACTCAACCATCCTTGGTCAGAGCGTTTGCTTCTGATCCCTTGATTTTGGGAATCATAATTCCTTTGCATTTGAACTATGAATTAGTCAGTTGCTTCTATAATCTGATATCCTTGCATTCTTTCTACCTCTGGTTGAGTACTGATACTCACATCAGATCCCTTGTGAACCACTAGATCCTTTCTGGGGTTCTATCCGACAACGTCCTTCATATACAGTAACCTTGTGAGCTTTTCCTCGGATACATAATGCCTTTGGTAAATTGTGTCTTCTGCTTCCTGAACCATGCTCTACTCTTGGGATTGAGTTATTTACTCATGAAGTTTGTGGTATATGTTCCTCAGATGCCCTGATGGGTTGAATCTTTGTCTTACCTAAATCCGTGTGAACCCGAAGATTATGCAAGTTATATCTACTGGTGTTTCTTCAGATAAATTTTCAATTCTACAACTTCTTCGAACGCGAGAGGTGAATGGAAAGTAGTGCATAAGAGAAGTGGGAGTCGACCCTGAACCTTTGTGTTCATACCCACAGACCCGATGTGGAACTTATCATGGAAGCTTCTTGTTATAATAATAATCCCCTTCTGATAAGTCCATCTTGTATCTATGTTTGGTCCTCTGCAATCGTGGTTCTGACCATATTGTTCTTGTTTGATCTATTTATTGGACAAGTTAAAGTACTTGTCTTCTTCAGATCATTTCACCTGTTCAACCTCTACATTGATATACCTTTGAGTATATCCCTTTGGTTATCTCGAGAATATCACAGAACTACATAACTTCTTATGAGTTCTTGATCAACTATTATTTCTCGTTGATTCAAATTTTCCACTCGTTCGGAGTTGTTAGACACTCGAGAATACAGACAACTGATTCGAGTCTATGCTTTCCTTTCCATTGTTTTGTTTAATCTTTCTTGAAACCTATCTTATATGAGCAGTGATAATTTCCCGCTTATGTGAACACCTCGGTGTACAAGCTCTGTCTGTAAGACCTTGTTACTATTGTTGATGACATTCCGATAGCCACCAACGGACGACAACTTTGCCTATTGGTCCGCCTCGTCTTAATGAGCAGGGAAATGGTTCTCTTTGTCCCTCGCCCTTGGTACCAACGTTGTTGCCAACATAACTGACAGGTTGTCCTCTGACCTGCCTTGCTATCATGACCATGCAAAATGTAACGTCTTCTTGCTTTGAACGCACATGGTGGGCCCATAACTCACAGTTCCACAGGATCGAAACCTGACTCTCTTGTACATCCCTGTTTTCCAAAAAATTTCCTCACGCTTGGCTTCGTATGTAAATCACGAACCACCTTCTTAGAGATGATCTTGTTGGAAATATGCCCTAGAGGCAATAATAAAATGGTTATTATTATATTTCCTTTTTCATGATAATTGTCTATTGTTCATGCTATAATTGTGTTATCCGGAAATCTTAATACATGTGTGAATACATAGACCACAACATGTCCCTAGTGAGCCTCTAGTTGACTAGCTCTTTTATCAATAGATGGTCATGGCTTCCTGACCATGGACATCGGATGTCATTGATAACGGGATCACATCATTGGGAGAATGATGTGATGGACAAGACCCAATCCTAAGCATAGCACAAGATCGTGTAGTTCGTTTGCTAGAGCTTTTCTAATGTCAAGTATCATTTCCTTAGACCATGAGATCGTGTAACTTCCGGATACCGTCAGAGTGCTTTTGGGTGTACCAAACGTCACAACGTAACTGGGTAGCTATAAAGGTATACTACAGGTATCTCCGAAAGTGTCTGTTGGGTTGACTCGAATCGAGACTGGGATTTGTCACTCTGTGTGATGCAGAGGTATCTCTGGGCCCACTCGGTAATGCATCATCATAATGAGCTCAAAGTGACCAAGTGGTTGGTCACGGGATCATGCATTGTAGTACGAGTAAAGTGACTTGCTGGTAACGAGATTGAATGAGGTATTGGGATACCGACGATCGAATCTCGGGCAAGTAATGTACCGATTGACAAAGGGAATTGTATACGGGATTACTTGAATCCTCGACATGTGGGAGCCAACATGGGTATCCAGATCCCACTGTTGGTTATTGGCCGGAGAGTCGTCTTGGTCATGTCTGCGTGTCTCCCGAACCCGTAGGGTCTACACACTTAAGGTTCGGTGACGCTAGGGTTGTAGAGATATTAGTATACGGTAACCCGAAAGTTGTTCAGGGTCCTGGATGAGATCCCGGACGTCACGAGGAGTTCCGGAATGGTCCGGAGGTGAAGATTTATATATAGGAAGTCCAGTTTCGGCCACCGGGAAAGTTTCGGGGGTCACCGGTATTGTACCGGAACCACCAGAAGGGTCCCGGGGGTCCATCGAGTGGGGCCACCTATCCCGGAGAGCCACATGGGCTGAAGTGGGAGAGGAACCAGCCCTTGGTGGGCTGGTGCGCCCCCCTTGGGCCTCCCCCTGCGCCTAGGGTTGGAAACTCTAGGGGTGGGGGCGCCCCACTTGGCTTGGGGGGCAAGTCCCCCCCCCCTTGGCTGCCCCCCCTTGAGATTCAATCTCTAGGGGCCAGCGCCCCCCCCCCACGCCAGGGCCCCTATATAAAGAGGGGGGAGGGAGGGCTGCGCACCCTAGTCCCTGGCGCCTCCCTCTCCCCTCGTAACACCTCTCCCTCTCGCTGAGCTTGACGAAGCCCTGCCGAGATCGCCGCTGCTTCCACCACCACGCTGTTGTGCTGCTGGATCTCCATCAACCTCTCCCTCCCCCTTGCTGGATCAAGAAGGAGACGTCTTCCCCAACCGTAGGTGTGTTGAATGCGGAGGTGCCGTCCGTTCGGCGCTAGGATCATCGGTGATTTGGATCGCGACGAGTACGACTCCATCAACCCCATTCTCTTGAACGCTTCCGCTCGCGATCTACAAGGGTATGTAGATGCACTCCTCTCTCTCGTTGCTAGATGACTCCATAGATTGATCTTGGTGTTGCATAGAAAATTTTATTTTCTGCTACGTTCCCCTACAGTGGCATCATGAGCTAGGTCTATGCGTAGTTTCTATGCACGAGTAGAACACAAAATTGTTGTGGGCATTGGTTTAGTCAATTTTCTTGTCACTACTAGTCTTATCTTGTTTCGGCGGCATCATGGGATGAAGCGGCCCGGACCGACCTTACACGTACGCTTACACGAGACAGGTTCCACCGACTGACATGCACTAGTTGCATAAGGTGGCTAGCGGGTGTCTGTCTCTCCCACTTTAGTCGGATCGGATTCGATGAAAAGGGTCCTTATGAAGGGTAAATAGAAATTGGCATATCAAGTTGTGGTTTTGGCGTAGGTAAGAAACGTTCTTGCTAGTAACCTATAGCAGCCACGTAAAAACATGCAACAACAATTAGAGGACGTCTAACTTGTTTTTGCAGCATATGTCTTGTTATGTGATATGGCCAAAAGGATGTGATGCATGAAATATATGTGATGTATGAGATTGATCATGTTCTTGTAATAGGAATCACGACTTGCATGTCGATGAGTATGACAACCGGCAGGAGCCATAGGAGTTGTCTTTATTTTTTGTATGACCTGCGTGTCATTGAATAACGCCATGTAATTACTTTACTTTATTGTTAAACACGTTAGCTATAGAAGTAGAAGTAATCGTTGGTGTGACAACTTCATGAAGACACGATGATGGAGATCATGGTGTCATGCCGGTGACGATGATGATCATGGCGCCCCGAAGATGGAGATCAAAAGGAGCAAAATGATATTGGCCATATCATGTCACTATTTGATTGCATGTGATGTTTATCATGTTTTGCTTCTTATTTTCTTAGTACGACGGTAGTAAATAAGATGATCCCTTATAATAATTTCAAGAAAGTGTTCCCCCTAACTGTGCGCCATTGCGAAAGTTCGTTGTCTCGAAGAACCACGTGATGATCGGCTGTGATAGATTCTAACGTTCACATACAACGGGTGTAAGCCAGATTTACACATGCAAAACACTTAGGTTGACTTGACAAGCCTAGCATGTACAGACATGGCCTCGGAACACAAGAGACCGAAAGGTCGAACATGAGTCGTATAGAAGATACGATCAACATGAAGATGTTCACCGATGATGACTAGTCCGTCTCACGTGATGATCGGACACGGCCTAGTTGACTCGGATCATGGATCACTTAGATGACTAGAGGGATGTCTAGCTGAGTGGGAGTTCATTATATAATTTGATTAGATGAACTTAATTATCATGAACTTAGTCTAAAATCTTTGCAATATGTCTTGTAGATCAAATGGCCCATGCTAATGTTGCCCTCAACTTCAACGCGTTCCTAGAGAAAACCAAGATGAAAGACGATGGCAGCAACTATACGGACTGGGTCCGGAACTTGAGGATCATCCTCATGGCTGCCAAGAAAGCATATGTCCTAGATGCACCGCTAGGTGAAGCACCCATTTTCCCAGCAACTCAAGACGTTATGAACGCCTGGCAGTCGTGTAGTGATGATTACTCCGTGGTTCAGTGTGGCATGCTTTACAACTTAGAACCGGGGCTCCAAAAGCATTTTGAGCAGCACGGAGCATATGAGATGTTCCAAGAGCTGAAAATGGTTTTCCAAGCTCACGCCCGGGTCGAGAGATATGAAGTCTCCGACAAGTTCTATAGTTGTAAGATGGAGGAGAATGGTTCTGTCAGCGAGCACATACTCAAAATGTCTGGGTTGCACAACCGCTTATCTCAGCTGGGAGTTAATCTCCCGGATGACACGGTGGTCGACAGAATCCTCCAGTCGCTCACACCTAGCTACAAGAGCTTCGTGATGAACTTCAATATGCAAGGGATGGTGAAAACCATTCCTGAGGTATATTCAATGCTGAAATTAGCGGAGGTGGAGATCAAAAAGGAACATCAAGTGTTGATGGTCAATAAAACCACTAGTTTCAAGAAAGGCAAGGGTAAGAAGAACTTCAAGAAGGACGGCAAGGGAGTTGCCACACCCGGTAAGCCAGTTGCCGGGAAGAAGCCAAAGCATGGACCCAAACCTGAGACTGAGTGCTTTTATTGCAAGGGAAGTGGACACTGGAAGCGGAACTGCCCCAAGTACTTAGCGGACAAGAAGGCCGGCAACACCAAAGGTATATGTGATATACATGTAATTGATGTGTACCTTACCAGTACTCGTAGTAGCTCCTGGGTATTTGATACCGGTGCAGTTGCTCATATTTGTAACTCAAAACAGGAACTGCGGAATAAGCGGAGACTGGCGAAGGATGAGGTGACGATGCGCGTCGGGAATGGTTCCAAGGTCGATGTGATCGCCGTCGGCACGCTACCTCTACATTTACCTACAGGGTTAGTTTTAAACCTCAATAATTGTTATTTAGTGCCAGCTTTGAGCATGAACATTGTATCTGGATCTTGTTTAATATGAGATGGCTACTCATTTAAATCCGAGAATAATGGTTGTTCTATTTATATGAGAGATATGTTTTATGGTCATGCCCCGCTGCTCAATGGTTTATTCTTGATGAATCTCGAACGTGATGTTACACATATTCATAGTGTGAATACCAAAAGATGTAAAGTTGATAACGATAGTCCCATATACTTGTGGCACTGCCGCCTTGGTCACATTGGTGTCAAATGCATGAAGAAGCTCCATGCTGATGGACTTTTGGAGTCTCTTGATTACGAATCATTTGACACATGCGAACCATGCCTCATGGGCAAAATGACCAAGACTCCGTTTTTCCAGAACAATGGAGCGGGCAACCAACTTATTGGAAATCATACATACTGATGTGTGCGGTCCAATGAGCGTTGAGGCTCGCGGAGGCTATCGTTATGTTCTCACTCTCACTGATGACTTGAGTAGATATGGGTATGTCTACTTGATGAAACACAAGTCTGACACCTTTGAAAAGTTCAAGGAATTTCATAATGAGGTAGAGAATCAACAAGACCGAAAGATAAATTTCTTACGATTAGATCGTGGGGGAGAATATTTAAGTAACAAATTTGGTACGCACTTAAGGAAATGTGGAATCGTTTCACAACTCACGCCGCCTGGAACACTTCAGCGTAACGGTGTGTCCGAACGTCGTAATTGCACTCTATTGGATATGGTGCGATCTATGATGTCACTCACCGATTTACCGCTATCATTTTGGGGATACGCTCTAGAGACAGCTACATTCACTTTAAATAGGGCACCGTCTAAATCCGTTGAGATGACACCGTATGAATTATGGTTTTGGAAGAAACCTAAGATGTCGTTTCTAAAAGTTTGTGGATGCGATGCTTATGTCAAGAAACTTCAACCTGAAAAGCTCGAACCCAAGTCGGAAAAATGCGTCTTCATAGGATACCCTAAGGAAACCATTGGGTATACCTTCTACCTCAGATCCGAAGGCAAGATCTTTGTTGCTAAGAACGGGTCCTTTCTGGAGAAAGAGTTTCTCTCGAAAGAAGTAAGTGGGAGGAAAGTAGAACTCGATGAAGTACTACCTCTTGAACCGGGAAGTAGCGCAGCTCAGGAAGATGTTCATGTGGTGCATGCGCCGACTAGAGTGGAAGTTAATGATGATGATCAAGGTACTTCGGATCAAGTTGCTACTAAACTTCGAAGGTCCACAAGGACATGTTCCACACCAGAATGGTATGGCAACCCTGTCTTGGAAATCATGTTGTTAGACAACGGTGAACCTTCGAACTATGAAGAAGCGATGGTGTGCCCAGATTCCAACAAATGGCTTGAAGCCATGCAATCTGAGATAGGATCCATGTATGAAAACAAAGTATGGACTTTGACAGACTTGCCCGATGATCGGCGAGCGATAGAAAATAAATGGATCTTTAAGAAGAAGACGGACGCGGATGGAAATGTTACCATCTATAAGGCTCGACTTGTCGCTAAGGGTTATCAACAAGTTCAAGGGGTTGACTACAATGAGACCTTCTCACCCGTAGCAAAGCTAAAGTCCGTCCGAATCATGTTAGCAATTGCCGCATACTATGATTATGAGATATGGCAAATGGACGTCAAAACGGCATTCCTTAACGGCTTTCTTAAGGAAGAATTGTATATGATGCAGCCGGAAGGTTTTGTCGATCCTAAGAATGCTAACAAGGTATGCAAGCTCCAGCGCTCCATCTATGGGCTGGTGCAAGCATCTTGGAGTTGGAACATTCGCTTTAACAAAATGATCAAAGCGTTTGGGTTTATGCAGACTTATGGAGAAGCTTGCGTTTACAAGGAAGTGAGTGGGAGCTCTGTAGCATTTCTCATATTATATGTAGATGACATACTTTTGATGGGAAATGATATAGAACTTTTGGACAGCATTAAGGCCTACTTGAATAAGTTTTTTTTCAATGAAGGACCTTGGAGAAGATGCTTACATATTAGGCATCAAGATCTATAGAGATAGATCAAGATGCCTCATAGGTCTTTCTCAAAGCACATACCTTGATAAGATATTGAAAAAGTTCAATATGGATCAGTCCAAGAAGGGGTTCTTGCCTGTGTTTCAAGGTGTGAAATTGAGCTCGACTCAATGTCTGACCACGGCAGAAGATAGAGAAAAGATGAGTGTCGTCCCCTATGCCTCGGCCATAGGGTCTATCATGTATACCATGCTGTGTACTAGACCTGATGTAAACCTTGCCGTAAGTTTGGTAGGAAGGTACCAAAGTAATCCCGGCATGGAACACTAGACAGCGGTCAAGAATATCCTGAAGTACCTGAAAAGGACTAAGGATATGTTTCTCGTATATGGAGGTGACGAAGAGCTCGTCGTAAAGGGTTACGTCGACGCTAGCTTCGACACAGATCGGGATGACTCTAAGTCACAAACTGGATACGTGTATATTTTGAATGGTGGGGCAGTAAGCTGGTGCAGTTGCAAGCAAAGCATCGTGGCGGGATCTACATGTGAAGCGGAGTACATGGCAGCCTCGGAGGCAGCACATGAAGCAATCTGGATGAAGGAGTTCATTACCGACCTAGGAGTTATTCCCAATGCGTCGGGGCCGATGACTCTCTTCCGTGACAACACTGGAGCCATTGCCCTTGCCAAGGAGCCCAGGTTTCACAAGAAGTTGAGGCACATCAAGCGTCGCTTGAACTCCATTCGTGAAAATGTTCAAGATGGAGACATTGATATTTGTAAAGTGACACATATCTGAATGTCGCAGATCCTTGACTAAACCTCTTCCGCGAGCAAAACATGATCAACACCAGAACTCTATGGGTGTTCGATTCATCACAATGTAACTAGATTATTGACTCTAGTGCAAGTGGGAGACTATTGGAAATATGCCCTAGAGGCAATAATAAAATGGTTATTATTATATTTCCTTGTTCATGATAATTGTCTATTGTTCATGCTATAATTGTGTTATCCGGAAATCGTAATACATGTGTGAATACATAGACCACAACATGTCCCTAGTGAGCCTCTAGTTGACTAGCTTGTATATCAATAGATGGTCACGGTTTCCTGACCATGGACATTGGATGTCATTGATAACGGGATCACATCATTGGGAGAATGATGTGATGGACAAGACCCAATCCTAAGCATAGCACAAGATCGTGTAGTTCGTTTCCTAGAGCTTTTCTAATGTCAAGTATCATTTCCTTAGACCATGAGATCGTGTAACTTCCGGATACCGTAAGAGTGCTTTGGGTGTACCAAACGTCACAACGTAACTGGGTGGCTATAAAGGTATACTACAGGTATCTCCGAAAGTGTCTGTTAGGTTGACTCGAATCGAGACTGGGATTTGTCACTCCGTGTGACGGAGAGGTATCTCTGGGCTCACTCGGTAATGCATCATCATAATGAGCTCAAAGTGGCCAAGTGGTTGGTCACGGGATCATGCATTGCAGTACGAGTAAACTGACTTACCGGTAACAAGATTGAACGAGGTATTGGGATACCGATGATCGAGTCTCGGGCAAGTAACGTACCGATTGACAAAGGGAATTGTATATGGGATTACTTGAATCCTCTACACCGTGGTTCATTCGATGAGATCATCGTGGAACATGTGGGAGCCAACATGGGTATCCAGATCCCGCTGTTGGTTATTGACCGGAGAGTCGTCTCGATCATGTTTGCGTGTCTCCCGAACCCGTAGGGTCTACACACTTAAGGTTCGGTGATACTAGGGTTGTAGAGATATTAGTATGCGGTAACCCGAAAGTTGTTCGGGGTCCTGGATAAGATCCCGGACGTCATGAGGAGTTCCGGAATGGTCAGGAGGTGAAGATTTATATATAGGAAGTCCAGTTTCGGCCACCGGGAAAGTTTCGGGGGTCACCGGTATTGTACCGGGACCACCGGAAGGGTCCCGGGGGTCCACCGGGTGGGGCCACCTATCCCGGAGGGCCACATGCACTGAATTGGGAGGGGAACCAGCCCCTGGTGGGCTGGTGCGCCCTCCTTGGGCCTCCCCCTGCGCCTAGGGTTGGAAACCCTAGGGGTGGGGGCGCCCCACTTGGCTTGGGGGGCAAGTCCCCCCCTCTAGCCGCTGCCCCCCCCCCCCTTGAGATTCAATCTCTAGGGGGCCGGCGCCCCCCCAGGGCCCCTATATAAAGAGGGGGGAGGGAGGGCTGCGCACCCTAGTCCCTGGCGCCTCCCTCTCCCCTCGTAACACCTCTCCCTCTCGCTGAGCTTGGCGAAGCCCTGCCGAGATCGCCGCTGCTTCCACCACCACGTCGTCGTGCTGCTGGATCTCCATCAACCTCTCCCTCCCCCTTGCTGGATCAAGAAGGAGGAGACATCTTCCCCAACTGTACATGTGTTGAACGCGGAGGTGCCGTCCGTTCGGCGCTAGGATCATCGGTGATTAGGATCATGACGAGTACGACTCCATCAACCCCATTCTCTTGAACGCTTCCGCTAGCGATCTACAAGGGTATGTAGATGCACTCCTCTCTCTCGTTGCTAGATGACTCCATAGATTGATCTTGGTGTTGCGTAGAAAATTTTATTTTCTGCTATGTTCCTCTACAGATCTAATCTAGTATCAGACGCAACACTTATTTTCGTTGCTCTGAATCCCTCTCGCTCTCTGTTTCAGGCAACGAACGATTGCCTACCCGGTTGAAGCTTCTTATTGCTCCTCCTTACCTTTCTCTCGATGAATTTCTTCAATTTCAACCCGAGAGATGTCTCTGTGTCGCGTTCATCGAAACCTCCCCCCAGGTACCTATCTTGTGTTGAGCTCCGTCCTTCTCGAGTCTTTCCCCCTTACTCCACCCCTAAAATCTCGGGACGAGATTTCTTGTAGTGGAGGAGAATTGTGACGCTCGAATAATTAAGCTAAAGTAATCCCCCGCTAATGGTGCCATGTCATCACATTACTGTTGCTAATCCTCACTTGATCCAAATCATGATTCAAATTCAAACTCAAAATTTTAAAGTCAATAATTCAAATTTGCCAAACATAAAAACTAAAATGTTCAAAGTGTGGAAAATAATCCCTGGATATTTTTCATGTTGGAACCAACCTCTTTTGGATTTCGAAAGTGCTCCTGGAATATATTTAGTGATCCAGCAGCATTTAAACTTGGCCTTTTCAATTTCCAAAAATAGTTAGACAACTACTTTCGGCCTTAAACTTTTTGTGACTCCAAGAATTAATGTGCTTGTTTTAGCTGACAAGACTCTTTTCTATCAAAACTCTTTTAGTGCTACAATTTAAAAGAAAACAAAAAGGGTTTAAGAAAAAGAAAAAGGCAAAGGAAGGGAAGAAAAGCCCTGACCTCCCCTCTCACTGGGCCTCGGCCCAGCTGGACCGCCAGGCTAGCCCACCATCTCCGGTCCCTCCCCTCTCCTCCTGTTCGTGCGACCGAGTCGCTACAGGGGCTTGGTCGCCGTTGCACCCTCTCGCCGACAGCGCCACGAGGGGATAAGGGTGCCACGCCCCGACCCCTCGATCCCATCCCCCCACTCGCTCACCACTTCCCACTCTCTCTCCGCCTCTCGCCCAGGCGCTCGTTCCCCTTCTCCAGATCCGTCGACGAGCGCGGCCGTATCCGCCCGGCTCACTCTGCCGTGGCCATCGGCCACCTCTCGCCTTGCCATTGCATCCACGAAGACCGTCGTCGTCCGCTGCGTCCACTATGGAGACGAAAACGGGCCGGAACCCCTCCTCCTTTGCCGGATCCGTGTCGTCCGCTTCGGTAGCCGGCCATCTCCGTCAACTCCGACCGCCCTGCAGCTACTAAGCCGTCAGCGGGCCCTCTTGCGCCTCCCCGGTGAGCTTCCCCTGCCTTCCCGTTTTCTTCGACACCTTGCCACGTGTGTAGCCGCCGTCCTTGCCATGGCCGAACCCGCCACCGCTGACGAGCTCACCGCCGTAGTCATCGTCACCGTAGCTCGCTCCCAAGTTGGTAACCGAGCTCCTGGGGCTCGTGCGGGTCCAACGTCGCTGCCCGCATCAACTACCATGCCCCACATCACCGTAGCCACCAATGCCCGGCACCACCTAATGTCATCGTGCTCGCCATGACCCCTGCCTGCTCGCGCTCCCAGGCCACGCCCCCTTGCTGCCTCCGACGTTCGCCTCTGGCCGCCCTGCTGCCGCCGAATCCCCGTCACCCGCTCGCCGCAGCGCCTTTGCCTGCCGCTGCCGTCTGGCCGCCTCAACCCACCATCGGACGCGCCCTGGCCTTGGCTCGCGACCGCGGCCGCGCCCCGACTGCCCGCTCGCGCCAGGCTCCCCCACCGTGCTGCTCGCCCCCATGCGCTTCCGCCGGAGCCCTCCCCCCCAGCTCACTGACCTCGCCGCGCCGCCCGGTGGGCTTCCCTGTTGCCGGTGGCCTCGCCCTGCGCTCGGGCGCAGCGCCCCTCGGGCATGGGCTCCTGCACCCGTTGACACCCGCCCCACTGGGCTGGCTTGGTGCCACTGCCAGCGGGCCCCACGCCCCGCCTTTAAAAAGGTTTTAAAAAATATATTAATAAAATTAATTAACTAATTAATTAGTCAGTAATTAATTATTTAACTTAATTAACTCTGTTTAACTACCCTAATTAACTAGGTTAGCTAATTAGATCTGTTTATTTAAGTTGGGTCAATGACAGGTGGCCCCCAGTCAAACATTTTGACCGGTCAACAGTTGACTGTTGACTGCTGACTCAGCAGTCAATAGGGCCCAGTGCCAGCCTCTGTACTTCTCTGATGTGTACACTTTGTGTGTGCACGTAGCAATTTAGTCCTTTTTTGAATTAATATTAAATCCAATAATTTCAGAATATTGTTAAATCTTTGAAAAATCATAGAAATTAAACTGTAGCTCGGATGAAAATATTTTCTACATGAAAGTTGCTCAGAACGATGAGACGAATCCGAATACGACCTCCGTTCGTCTATCACACGCCCCTAGCATAGCAAACTTTGAACTTTTCCCCTCCAATTCATCTGTCTGACAGACATCCGGAAACGGGAAAACTTTCCCGGATGTTTTCCCCCTTCGCCAGTTCGCCTAGCACTGTGTTAGAACACCTCTAGCCCCACTTATTGTCTTGTTATGCATATGTTTGTGTGTATTTACTGTTTCTTCCCCCTTCTCTTCAGTAGACCCTGAGATCGATGCTGATGTCCCTGTGATCGACTACGTCACCGACGACCCATTCTTCCCTTTCAGCGGAGCTTCCAGGCAAGCCCCCCTTTGATCATCCCGATATCTCCCATTCCATTCTTTCATGCTTGCATTAGATTTTGCTAATGTATTTGATTGCTCCTACTATGATGCATAGCCTGCTTTTGTACCTGATGTTGTACCTTACCTGTTTATCCTAAACTGCTTAGTATAGGTTGGTTAGTGATCCATCAGTGACCCCCACCTTGTCCTTGTTGCCCCTGCTTCATCTTTGACGACTTGATCAACATGATCGACGACCAGAGCCCAACACCTCACATCACATCACGCCCCTTTTGTTGCTCGACTCTGCAGAGCTACTATCGAGTGCCGAGAGTGATCCCTCATAACGCACTCCTGATGATAATTCTGTAGTGTAGCTATTCGGTCATGGTCATCGAGGGTGATTTTCTCTTTCACCATCCCGATACGGCTCTGTCATTCAACACCTCAAGTGTGAACCTTGAGGGTGGTCCCTCTTACGTTCACCTTGATGATTACATTGAGTGGAATCCTTCGTGGGTGATTCCTCGGGTTTTCCCCTTGATTTTGGACACACAGTTACAATGAATTTACTTGAGACCTTGGTGAAAGTCGGGCGGGCCCGGAGAGCACCCGCAAGATAATGACGTGGCACGACCGGGCATTCTAGGCCCTTGTCGTAAGTCCACGAGATGGGGCGACGGGTCACTTTCGATCGTGAGTCTCTGCTCATCTCCGCAAACTAATAATACACTATGGTTTGGGTATTTGTTCTGAGTTGGCCTTTGGCCTTTACGCAACAACCAACACGTGAGAATAGTTATGGGCCTCGACGTCACAGTATTAGCCGAAGCCTTGTCAGACATCTAGTTCAGCAGTGTGGCACGGCTGGGCCGGCACCATCCATGTGGAGGTGGAGCCTGGACCCGACCTGCGCGCACGACCCGGAGTGCAACGGGCGATGGGCCCAGACCCCGGAGTGCTTAGGAGGTAGACCGGCATGGACCTCTCTACTGAGCCTAGGTAGGGTTGCGACGTGTTGATCTTCCGAGGCCGGGCATTGACCTCAGAAAGGTGTGTCCAGACAGAGTGATCGAGCGTGTTCGAAAACGTGGTGCACCCATGCAGGGAAGATTATCTATTAATAGCCGTGTGCACGGTAATGGACGTTCAGACTTATATCCTGATCTTATACAACTACAAATGGATACTTGAGATATGTGGCTCCGGGATTGTTTTCTCGCAGGGAGTCGAGGAAGGATCTCTGGGCATTAATGCTACAACATGTTTGTTAATTATAAACTGCTATTCTTTACTCTTCTACATGCTGCAAGATGCTTGCAGCTGCTTGAAGATGCTAGTCTTTGTTAGGCTAGGCCTTCTCCTCTATTCTGGCATTCTGCAGTTCAGTCCACAGATACAACCCTTCCATTTGATACCAATGCATACTTAGTATAGATCTGATGCTTGCGAGTACTTTGGATGAGTACTCACGGTTGCTTTGCTACCCCCTTTTCCCCCTTCTTTCTTCTTTCCGGTTGATGCAACCAGATGGTGGATCCCTGGAGCCAGATGCCACCGCCGATGGATGCTACTACGTGAAGATCGCCGACGACCAGGAGTAGTTAGGAGGTCCCAGGCAGGAGGCCTTGCCTCTTCGATAGTGTTGCTTTTGTGCTAGCCTTCTTAAGGCATCCTTGTTTAACTTATGTCTGTACTCAGATGTTGCTTCTTCCGCTGACTCTTGTGTATTGAGCTTGTATTTGAGCCCTCGAGGCCCCTGACTTGTAATATAAATCTTGTATTATTTTGATTTGTGCCTAGAGTTGTGTTGTGATATCTTCCCGTGAGTCCCTGATCTTGATCGTACGCATTTGCATGTATGATTAGTGTACGATTGAATCAGGGGCGTCACAAGTTGGTATCAGAGCCGACTGCCTGTAGGATCCCCTTTCCAACTCCTTGGCCGAAGTTGAGTTTAGCGTTTGAAAATTTGTTTTACTAACATGGTTGTGTGGCTTACGGGCCCACGTCGTTAATTGGGTGGTATTAGGATCTTTTACTCCTCGTCTATACTCTGGGAATCTGATCTCTCTTCTATTCGGCTTAACTAATTTTGCTAACAACTCTAGGTTCTTGTAAATACTTTCTCCCGGAGAGCCCCTCACTCCAGATGATTACTTGGTGCAACAGAAGTTTCTGACGATACTCTCCGAAGTTTTCTCGAGACCCTTGTGCCCTTCATCGTTGCAATCCCTAACACCGGTAAATCCTTATGCGTAACTACCTACGGTTTCGTTCATACCTTCATCCCCAGTTGCTCTTGTTGTTACAAGGTGTCCTGAAATATTGTTCGATGTTCCGAGGATCCTTTATGCTTACTGCCCTGCAGTCCTTGCCGCATGAATACCCCTACGAATAATTACTCGCTCTTATCGAGTATCCATTCATCCCCAATTATTCTTATGCTACATAAGATACTTTTTAATACAATCCGAGCTTTCGATGACCTCTATCGACTATTGCTCTAGAAGGTCTTACCTGCCTACACTCTGGTTAATTCCATATGCCTAGCAGTACCCATTGACGTCCTTTGTCATTATCAGCTTAAGTCTTTCGATTTGATATGTCTGTGTCGCAATCATCAGTTGATCCTTATAGATTATCTTTCCGGCTCCGACGTCTTCCTGAACATGAGCTGGTTCTCAGCCAATCAGATTGCCATCGATTGTGTCCTAAGTCTATTCAACTTAACCATCCTTGGTCAGAGCATTTTCTTCTGATCCCTTGATTTTGGGAATCATAATTCCTTTGCATTTGAACCATGAATTAGTCAGTTGCTTCTATAATCTGATATCCTTGCATTCTTTCTACCTCTGGTTGAGTACTAATACTCACATCAGATCCCTTGTGAACCACTAGATCCTTTGTGGGTTAATCTCTGACAGCATCCTTCATATACGGTAACCTTGTGAGCTTTTCCTCGAATACATAATGCCTTTGGTAAATTGTGTCTTCTGCTTCCTGAACCATGCTCTACTCTCGGGATTGAGTTATTTACTCGTGAAGTTTGTGGTATATGTTCCTCAGATGCCCCGATGGGTTGAATCTTTGTCTTACCTAAACCCGTGTGAACCCGAAGATTATGCGAGTTATATCTACTGGTGTTTCTTCAGATAAATTTTCAATTCTACAAATTCTTCGAACGCGAGAGGTGAATGGAAATTTGTGCATAAGAGAAGTGGGAGTCGACCTTGAACCTTTGTGTTCATGCCCACAGACCCGATGTGGAACTTATCATGGAAGCTTCTTGTTATAATAATAATATCCTTGTGATAAGTCCATCTTGTATCTATGTTTGGTCCTTTGCTATCGTGGTTCCGACCATATTGTTCTTGTTTGATCCATTTATTGGACAAGTTAAAGTACTTGTCTTCTTTAGATCGTTTCACCTATTCAACCTCTACATTGATATACCTTTGAGTATATCCCTCTGGTTATCTCGAGAATATCACAGAACTACATAACTTCTTATGAGTTCATGATCAACTATTATTTCTCGCTGATTCAAATTTTCCACTCGTTTGGAGTTGTTAGACACTCGAGAATACAGATAACTGATTCGAGTCTATGCTTTCCTTTCCATTGTTTTGTTTAATCTTTCTTGTAACCTATCTTATATGAGCAGTGATAATTTCCTGCTTATGTAAACACCTCGGTGTACAAGCTCTGTCTGTAAGACCTTGTTACTATTGTTGATGACATTCCGATAGCCACCGACGGACGAGAACTTTGCATGTTGGTATGCCTCGTCTTAACAAGCAGGGAAATGGTTCTCTTCATCCCTCGCCCTTGGTACCAACGTTGTTGCCAACATAACTGACAGGTTGTCCTCTGACCTGCCTTGCTATCATGACCATGAAAAATGTAACGCCTTCTTGCTTTGAACGCACATGGTGGGCCCATAAATCACAGTTCCACAGGATCGAAACCTGACTCTCTTGTACATCCCTGTTTTCCAAAATTGTTCCTCACGCTTGGCTTCATATGTAAATCACGAACCACCTTTTTAGAGATGATCTGATCTAGTATCAGACGCAACACTTATTTTCGTTGCTCTGAATCCCTCTCGCTCTCTGTTTCAGGCAATGAACGATTGCCTACCCGGTTGAAGCTTCTTGTTACTCCTCCTTACCTTTCTCTCGATGACTTTCTTCA
The DNA here is from genome assembly GCF_018294505.1 of Triticum aestivum. Classification (NCBI taxonomy): domain Eukaryota; kingdom Viridiplantae; phylum Streptophyta; class Magnoliopsida; order Poales; family Poaceae; genus Triticum; species Triticum aestivum. The sequence goes on from NC_057795.1 coordinate 167,969,243, forward strand.
ATTTCAACTCGAGAGATGTCTCTATGTCGCATTCATCGAAACCTCCCCCTAGGTACCTATCTTGTGTTGAGCTCCGTCCTTCTCGAGTCTTTCCCCCTTACTCCACCCCTTAAATCTCGGGACGAGATTTCTTATAGTGGAGGAGAATTGTGACGCCCAGATAATTAAGCTACAGTAATCCCCCGCTAATGGTGCCATGTCATCACATTACTGTTGCTAATCCTCACTTGATCCAAATCATGATTCAAATTCAAACTCAAAATTTTAAACTCAATAATTCAAATTTACCAAACATGAAAACTAAAATGTTCAAAGTGTGGAAAATAATCCCTGGATATTTTTCATGTTGGAACCAACCTCTTTTGGATTCCGAAAGTGCCCCTGGAAATTATTTAGTGATCCAGCAGCATTTAAACTTGGCCTTTTCAATTTCCAAAAATAGTTAGACAACTACTTTCAGCCTTAAACTTTTTGTGACTCCTAGAATTAATGTGCTTGTTTTAGCTGACAAGACTCTTTTCTATCAAAACTCTTTCAGTGCTACAATTTAAAAGAAAACAAAAAGGGGTTGAGAAAAAGAAAAAGGCAAAGGGAGGGAAGAAAAGCCCTAACCTCCCCTCTCACTGGGCCTCGGCCCAGCTGGACCGCCAGGCCAGCCCACCATCTTCGGTCCCTCCCCTCTCCTCCTGTTCGTGCGACCGAGTCGCTACAGGGGCTTGGTCGCCATTGCACCCTCTCGCCGGCGGCGCCGGGAGGGGATAAGGGTGCCACGCCCCGACCCCTCAATCCCATCCCCCCACTCGCTCACCACTTCCCACTCTCTCTCCGCCTCTCGCCCAGGCGCTCGTTCCCCTTCCCCAGATCCATCGACGAGCGTGGCCGTTGCCGCCCGGCTCACTCTACCGTGGCCATCGGCCACCTCTCGCCTCGCCATTGCATCCACGAAGACCGTCGTCGTCCGCTGCGTCCACTACGGAGACGAAAACGGGCCGGAACCCCCCTCCTTCACCGGATCCGTGTCGTCCGCTTTGGTCGCCGGCCATCTCCGTCAACTCCGACCGCCCTGCAGCTACTAAGCCGTCATCGGGCCCTCTTGCGCCTCCCCGGTGAGCTTTGCCTGCCTTCCCGTTTTCTTCGTCACCTTGCCGCGCGTGTAGCCGCCGTCCTTGCCATGGCCGAACCCGCCACCGCTGACGAGCTCACTGCCATAGTCATCATCACTGTAGGTCGCTTCCGAGTTGGTAACCGAGCTCCTGGGGCTCGTGCGGGTCCAACGCCGCTGCCTGCATTGACTACCATGCCCCACATCACCGTAGCCACGAATGCCCGCCACCACCTAATGTCGTCGTGCTCGCCGTGACCCTGCCTGCTTGTGCTCCCAGGCCGCGCCCCTTGCTGCCTCCGACGTTCGCCTCTGGCCGCCCTGCTGGCCGCAGAATCCCCGCCACCCGCTCGCTGCAGCGCCTCTGCCTGTCACTGCCGTCTGGCCGCCTCAAGCCACCGTCGGCCGCGCCCTGGCCTCGGCTCGCGACCGCGTGAAAGTGCAACTATCCCTAGGTGGTTTTGGTAATTAATAACAACATATAGCTCATTGAGCTAATGCTATTCCAAGACTATTATTTTAGGAAAGCTCAATGAATGGCATGGCATGGATGATGAAAGTGGATCCCTCAAAATTCTAAGGACAAAGGATTGGCTCAAGCTCAAAAGCTCAAGACTCTTCATTTTACATTTTAGTTATCCAAGATCACATTGAGTCTATAGGAAAAGCCAATACTATCAAGGAGGGATGAGGTGTTGCTTAATGAGCCTCTTGCTTCAATGTGCTTAGTGATATGCTCCAAAACCCTCAACTACTTTCCCACATCCTCAAATGACCTAAACCCAAAGCCAAAATCGGTCACACCGAAACTTCCTACCCGGCACCATCGATTCCAAAAGTCATAGCCACTGCCACAAACCCTAAGCAAATCGGTCTTACCGATAGGGATCTCGGTCTCACCAAGATGGGGTTGCAATCTCTCTATTTCCCTTCGTAACGTTTCGGTCTAACCGAAGTGAGCGATCGGTCCCACCGAGATTGCAATGTAAACTCTCTGTTTCCTTTTTGTAACATTTCGGTCTCACCTAAAAGAGCAAATCGGTCCCACCGAGTTTACCTGACCAACTCTCTGGAAAGCTTATTACCAAATCGGTCTCACCGAGTTTGTGTAATCGGTCTTACCGAGATTACGTTATGCCCTAACCCTAACCGAATCGGTCTCACCGAGATGCATGTCGGTCCCACCGAAAATCACTAACGGTCACTAGGTTTACTAAATCGGTCCGACCGAGTTTAACAATTCGGTCCCACTGAGTTTGGTAAATTGTGTGTAACGGTTAGATTTTGTGTGGAGGCTATATATACCCCTCCACCTCCTCTTCGTTCGTGGAGAGAGCCATCAGAACGAACCTACATTTCCAGCATACATTTTCTGAGAGAGAACTACCTACTCATGTGTTGAGGCCAAGATATTCCATTCCTACCATATGAATCTTGAACTCTAGCCTTCCCCAAGTTGCTTTCCACTCAAATCTTCTTTCCACCAGATCCAAACCCATTGAGAGAGAGTAGAGTGTTGGGGAGACTATCATTTGAAGCACAAGAGCAAGGAGTTCATCATCAATGCACCATTTGTTACTTCTTGGAGAGTGGTGTATCCGAGATTGGCTAGGTGTCACTTGGGAGCCCCCGACAAGATTGTGGAGTTGAACCAAGGAGTTTGTAAGGGCAAGGAGATCGCCTACTTCGTGAAGATCTACCACTAGTGAGGCAAGTCCTTCGTGGGCGACGGCCATGGTGGGATAGACAAGGTTGCTTCTTCGTGGACCCTTCTTGGGTGAAGCCCTCCATGGACTCGCGCAGCCGTTACCCTTCGTGGGTTGAAGTCTCCATCAACGTGGATGTACGATAGCACCACCTATCGGAACCACGCCAAAAACATATGTGTCTCCAATTGCGTTTGAATCCTCCAAACCCTTCCCTTTACTTTCTTGCAAGTTGCATGCTTTAATTTCTGCTGCCTATATACTCTTTGCATGCTTGCTTGAATTGTGTGATGATTGCTTGACTTGTCCTAAAGTAGCTAAAATCTGCCAAACTCTAAAATTGGGAAAAGGTTAAGTTTTTATTGGTCAAGTAGTCTAATCACCCCCCCCCCTCTAGACATACTTCAAGGTCCTACAAGTGGTATCAGAGCTTTGGTCTCCATTTTCTTTGATTTCCATAGCTTTTGGTGGTCATAGCCTTGGTTTCACAACCTAGGAGAGTATGGCGTCTAGCGAGGGAAATTATCACCGTAGAGGTCCTTACTTTGATGGTACTAATTTTGCTAGTTGGAAGCATAAGATGAAAATGCATATTCTTGGACATAACCCCGCCGTTTGGGCAATTATTTGTATTGGCTTGCAAGGTGAATTTTTTTATGGGAGAGAACCGAACCGTGAAGCTAATGTGGAAGAACTGAAGATGCTGCAATACAACACTCAAGCTTGTGATATCATCTTCAACGGATTGAGCCCCGAAGAATTCAACAAAATCAGCCGTCTTGAGAATGCAAAGGAAATTTGGGATACTTTGATTGATATGCATGAAGGTACCGAGTCCGTCAAGGAATCCAAGTTGGATGTGCTCCAAAGTCAGCTTGACAAGTTCAAAATGAAGGATAGTGAAGGTGTCGCTGAAATGTACTCTATGCTTGCTCTTATCACAAATGAGATTGACGGCTTAGGGAGTGAAGAGATGACCGACAAATTCATCATCAAGAAGATCTTAAGAGCATTGGATGGAAAGTATGATACCGTGTGCACATTGATTCAAATGATGCCAAACTACAAAGATCTCAAGCCAATGGAAGTCACTGAAAGGATTATTGCTCATGAGATGTTACTCAAGGATAAGGAGGAACTTCACAACAAGTCAAGTGGTGCTTACAAAGCCTCAAGTGAATCCCCCACATCATCAAGTGATAAACCAACCTTCAATGAAGAATTGAGCTTAATGGTGAAGAACTTCAACAAATTCTACAAGAGTAGAAGCAAAGAAAGAAGCTCCAAATCAAGGTCTTACAATGACAAGAGATCTTCTAGTCGAGAGCGAAAGTGCTACAATTGTGGGAGACCCGGACACTACTCCAATGAGTGTACGGCACCCTACAAAAGAAGAGAAGATTCTCCAAGAAGAAGGAGCAAAAGAGAAGAATCACCACCAAGAGAGAGGAGGAGTAGAGATGATCGTTATGAACGAAGACCCTCACGGAGAAGCAAGGATTTGGAAAGGAAGGACAAGTCATAAAGGAGCTACACAAAACAAAGACACCAAGCTCATGTTGGTGAATGGGTATCCGGCTCCGACTCTGACAATCACTCCGAGAGAAGCTATCACTCCGACTACGAATATACTCAAGATGAAGGTGTTGCCGGTCTAGCACTTGTGTCAACCAACTCCTACGACATATTTGATTCACCAAATGAAGGTGTTGGAAGATGCTTCATGGCCAAAGGCCCAAAGGTAACACATCCCGAGTATGTTGATTTCAATAGTGATGAAGATGACTTGCTTGTGGATGATGATTTACTTGTTGACAACTCTAGTGATGAATACTATGATGAAACGTCAATTAATCATGCTAATCATGCTAAAACAAGTGACAATGATAAGGAGAAAATTGAGCTTCTAACTAAAGAATTAAACTCTCTTAAGTTAGCTCATGAAACTATCTATGAAGATCATCGAGAACTTTTAAGGGCTCATGAGAAGTTACGCTTTGAAAAACTCAATCTTGAGCAAGAGCATGAGTTCTTAAAAGCAATCAATGATGATCTTCGCAAGAAAAGTTCTTCTTACATTGCCAAGCATTTACTCTTATCTACTTACATGCCTCAAGTCAAGTCTAGTAACAAGTACAAGAAAGATACTTCCTCTAGTAGTAACAATAATAATGTTAAATCCAATGTTGTTGCTTCTAGTAGTTCTCTTGATTCCACTAATGATTCTCTTAGCCAAGTTACACTTGAGCAAGAAAATAGCTTATTGAAGGGAATTATAGAGAAAGGTGTTTACAAGAGCCTTGCCGGGAGTAAGCAATTCGAGGAAATTGTACGCAAGCAAGGAAGGCACCGGAAGAATCAAGGTGTTGGTTTTGAACGAAAGTTCAATGCCAATGGAGTTGAGTGGGAAGAAGATCAATAAGCCCAAGACGAAGTTTGTTCCTCAACAAGAGAAGTATGATCCTACTTCCTTCAAAGGAACACAAGCTCAAGATGATCTTCCACCACAAGACCACAAGAACAAAGGCAAGGACAAGCTTCAAGAAGAGATTGATGCATTTGAAGAAGCACCTAAAGCCTCATTCAAGTGGGTCCCCAAGACTACGTCAAGTTCTACTTCATCAAGTACAACTACAACTCCAAGGATTCCCATCAAGATGATGTGGATCCCGAAGAAGAAGAACTAGAGAGTTCTTGAGGGTGACTCCACCAACATTCTTCACTCATATCTTTTTTGGCAAGAACAAGTGCAATCAACTTCCACATCTTGCACTAGTTCAAGGAGTCACAAACCCTCATGTTGGTAAGACAAGGGACAAGGTAACCTAATAATTTCATGGACATCATCTTGTGTGTGCACCACTCTATGTCTATGGATATTCTTGTTTGTTCCTTGTGGGACTAACCCATGTAGGTAAGTTGAAAGTGCAACTCACTCCAAAGGATTGCTCCAAATGGTCTACATCAACATTGAGCATCTACATCTTCAACACCTACATGAAGTCATCGTCGACAAAACCCAAGGTTAGTTCATCCCTCTAAGGGGGGATCTCACATCTAGGGGGAGCTTAGCTCTAAGAATTGAGTCTAAGCAACTCTAATGGTGTGAACACATTAATGCATTATGTAAAAGTGGTAACCCCACTTGAGCTTAAACGATGAGTATGACCTATGATCAAATGTTCTCATTTGACTCCTAAGTCAATATACTCGTATATAGATGACCTAGTCATCGCCAAATTGCTTCATAGATGCTAAAATTGGTTGTGCATGCTTTGCCACATATTTCATTTGGTATCTTATTGTGTGAGCATGTTGGTGCATATTTTACTCATTCAAGGACATCCGCTTGTAGTTTTGATTGTTTGGTTTCTTTTCTCTTTGCCAAGTGGATGGACAAGAATGCCTAAGAACCTTCTTTAGCTATCTATGCTTTTCTCATCTCAAACTCTATTCATGCTACATCACAAAATTTGATCAAGTCAGATTCGAACCACTCTGTTTGAGGAGCACTCGGAGTCCCCGATTCGTCATAGACTTAAACTTCCAAAACCTCTTTGTGATTCTCGGTCTGACCGATTCTTCCATTTTGGTCCTACCGAGATCACCAAGTTGATCTGAGTTTTCAATCTCGGTGCAACCAATTTGAACTTTTCGGTCTAACCGATTTGCTATAACTGAACACAGTTATGCATCTCGGTGCCACCGAGTTGTTCCACTCGGTCACACCGACAGGGTCGGGCTATATATAGCCACGGGCAAAAGTTTGGAAATTTCTCCGAAACCCTTCACCCGCGCAATAGCTCGCTCTGCCATCGTGGTCTCCGGATCGTCTCCTCGCTGCCAGCAGCCTCCTGTTGCTGGTCTTCGTCGCCGTCAACGGAAATCGTCCCCGCCGTTGCCGCCGTAGCAAGTCCACCTCCAAGTTAGGGTATGGACTTGATCTTTGTGCTATCCACGTCTGATTCCTAGCACATTGTTTTCATATTGATTCTTGCCACGATTGAGATTCTTCTATCCAACCAAAATAGTCCGTAGTTTAGATGCGATTCAAATTTTTAGGGTTAGGTTTCCGCCAAAACCATATTGGATCCACCGAGTTGAAAAACTCGGTCTCACCGATTTGGCGTATGCCATTGCACTAGTGACTCTCGGTCTGACCGAGAATTACTAATCGGTGCGACCGATTTGAGGATTCTGTGAAACCCTAGCAGTCTCGGTGCCACCGAACTAAAACTCAGTCCAACCGAGATCATCAGTTTAGGCTCCAAAACTACTTCGATATCACCGAGTTTGAAAATCGGTTGATCCGAAATGCTTTCTGTGGAAAACTAAAACTAAACTTTTGAATTATTCTTTTGCAAAAATCTCTGCATTTTGTGATGCTTATCTATTCTATCTCATCTATAACTCTTCACAGGGTCAGAAGTCAGCTTTTGCAGTATGTCTGATCAGAGTGACAGCCAGAACAGGTCTGAAGAGCACATGGACTTGAGTGAGGGCACTAGTCCCTCAACTTCGGATGATGGGAGCAGAAGTACTCCTAGCAACTTGCTTAAGGCTGCAACTAGGCAAAGGAAAAAGAGAACCTCAGACTCAGAGGATGAGGATTACAAAGCTGAGGAGGATGAGGCCACTTCCAAAAAGGTGGTGCTCAAGAAAGAGTATGGCTCTGCACAAAGCACAAAAACAGGCCTGAAGAAGAAAGTTCCTGCCAAGAGAACTCCAATGCCAAAGGCCAGGCAGTCCACTCAAGTGCCAGCTCAAGCTCAACCCAAAGTGGCACCTGCAAGGAAAGAAGCACCATCAAAACCTCAGAAAGTCCCCACTGGTGCAACCATGAAATTCACAATTGAATCATAAGATGATGGTGATCAGGACAAGAAAAAGAAGAGAGCTAGAACCACAACTGCCAAGGTCCTTGGAAAGCCCTCAATGAGAAGGGATTCTGATGAAGAGGAAGAGGATGCTGCACCAGCTCCTAAGGCAGCCAAGCTTATGGGAGATGCAATCAGGTCAGGGGCTGCAACATCCAAGCCCAAAGATGCACCCAAAGCTGCCTCCAAGGCCAAGCAAGCTCCAAAGAGGAATACTAGGAGTATTCCAGCTACTGAAAAGAACAAGGCCCCAGTGCCAAATGTTGCAGAAGATGAAGATGAAGAAGGACAGGTCCTCAGAAAGCTCAAGCCCAAGATACCAGACCACAATGATGCCCATCCTGTGGCTGAGGACATGAGAATCAGGAAGGATTCGGGGCTGAGGCTGTGGAGGATGGAGGACCCATATGCTTCAAGAAGAAGAACTGATGTTGACTACAGGTTCCACACAAAGGAACAGCAGGACTTTTATGAGACCATTCTGTTGGACAAGAAGCCCATTGTCTGTGATATGAGGTGGGTTGACTAGAAATTCATCAGGGAGAATGAGCAGCACTACCCTGGAGTGGAGGAGAGCTTTATTGCTTGTGGAGTAGCAGATCTTGTTGGACAAAAGTTCACCAACTGGAATGATGAGCTTATCATGCAGTTCTACTCCACAGCACACTTTTATCCAGATGGTAGAATTGTGTGGATGTCTGAAGGTACAAGGTACCATTCCACTGTTGGAGAATGGGCAAGTTTGATCAATGCCCCCAAGGAAGAAGAAGATGACCTGGACATATATGCCAAGAAAAAGTTGGGACACAATTCAATGGCTCACATGTACAAGGAAATTCCTGACAAGGCTGTTGAGACTCACAAGTTTGGATCCGTTCACTTTCTGTTGTCAGGGTTGGCAACCATCAATTGGATTTTGGGGCACACCTTGTTGCCCAAGTCAGGTGACCATAACATGATCAGAGGGCATGCCATCAACATGCTGCATGTGTTTGATGTGCCCCAGAAATTCAAAGTCATGAGCCTCATCATTGAAACAATCAAGAGGACTACAGCAGATCAGAAGAGGAGCTGTGGATATGCACCTTAGATTCAAGAATTGATCAACTCCAAGATGGGCATAGGAAAATATCAGTTGGATAAGGAACGTTTTCCAATTTATCCAGACTTTGAGGACAATGAGGTTGTCATGAATGAAGATGATCCACAATCAGTCCAAGCTCAGTAGAAGAAGGAGAAGGCAAAGAAGGAGAAGGCTGCCAAGATGCCAACTCAAGAGGAGGCATCTGAGTATTTCTTGAAGACCAAACAAGAGCAGCTTGGTTACCTGATAGCATCAACTCTGAGGATTGAGAAAGGGTTGGCCACCCTAACTCAAAACCAGGAGAGCCTGGAGAGAATCATGGAACAAAACTTCTATGATCTAGATGTCAAGGTAACTGAGATTCAGTCAGTTGTGGAGCAGCTGCAGGATGACATGCAGGAGAGGAAGGGCAAGACAACTACCAATGTGTTTGCCAGAGTGCCCAGAGCCCAGAGGTCAGTTGCAGTGCCAGTGACAGACACTAGAGCTACAACTTCAGCACCAGCTACTGCCCCAACAGTTCCAGTGCAACCAGCTCCAGCACCAACTCCTCCAGCACCCTCTACTTCAACTGAAGCCTTCGTCCTAGGAGCCATCTCTACACCACCACCAGAAGATCAAGCCTGAGAGACGATCTAGCACTATGCATTTTCTATGAACTTTTTGGTAACTTGTTGCCAAAGGGGGAGAAAAATGTATAGATCATAGGCTTCGAGAGAGAGTGTTGCTTTTGTTCTCTCTTGCTTTATTTGGTGTTTTTTCAAACTTTGTTTGCTTTTGGTTGAGATACTATGCTTGTGAGACATTGATGATCATGTGTTTGATCATAAGATACACTTATGCATGCTTGATATTATCCTATCTATCCTATGTGATCATTCACTATGCTTGGTGATGAGTGCTTGTATTCATTTTTTATTATTTTGAGTGCTCCACCAAGATGTATGTGACATGGAAGAGTAACCCATGAGCCTAATTCATTGTGCATTTGCAGTCCAAAGCAAATCTTAAACTATGCACAAATTTAGGGGGAGCTCTTGCTTATCACATACTTCTCAAAGCGACGATGTCATTCAATCTTATTATCATTTGTCGAAGCTTTGATCTATATGTTGTCATAAATTACCAAAAAGGGGGAGATTGAAAGTGCAACTATCCCTAGGTGGTTTTGGTAATTAATAACAACATATAGCTCATTGAGCTAATGCTATTCCAAGACTATTATTTCAGGAAAGCTCAATGAATGGCATGGCATGGATGATGAAAGTGGATCCCTCAAAATTCTAAGGACAAAGGATTGGCTCAAGCTCAAAAGCTCAAGACTCTTCATTTTACATTTTAGTGATCCAAGATCACATTGAGTCTATAGGAAAAGCCAATACTATCAAGGAGGGATGAGGTGTTGCTTAATGAGCCTCTTGCTTCAATGTGCTTAGTGATATGCTCCAAAACCCTCAACTACTTTCCCACATCCACAAATAACCTAAACCCAAAGCCAAAATTGGTCACACCGAAACTTCCTATCCGGCGCCACCGATTCCAAAAGTCATAGCCACTGCCACAAACCCTAAGCAAATCGGTCTTATTGATAGGGATCTCGGTCTCACCGAGATGGGGTTGCAATCTCTCTGTTTCCCTTCGTAACGTTTCGGTCTAACCAAAGTGAGAGATCGGTCCCACCGAGATTGCAATGTAAACTCTCTGTTTCCTTTTTGTAACATTTCGGTCTCACCGAAAAGAGCAAACCGGTCCCACCGAGTTTACCTGACCAACTCTCTGGAGAGCTTATTACCAAATCGGTCTCACCGAGTTTGTGTAATCGGTCTTACCGAGATTACGTTATGCCCTAACCCTAACCGAATCGGTCTCACCAAGATGCATGTCGGTCCCACTGAAGATCACTAACGGTCACTAGGTTTACTAAATCAGTCCGACCGAGTTTAACAATTCGGTCCCACCGAGTTTGGTAAATTGTGTGTAACGGTTAGATTTTGTGTGGAGGCTATATATACCCCTCCACCTCCTCTTCATTCGTGGAGTGAGCCATCAGAACGAACCTACACTTCCAGCATACATTTTCTGAGAGAGAACTACCTACTCATGTGTTGAGGCAAAGATATTCCATTCCGACCATATGAATCTTGATCTCTAGCCTTCCCCAAGTTGCTTTCCACTCAAATCTTCTTTCCAACAGATCCAAACCCATTGAGAGAGAGTTGAGTGTTGGGGAGACTATCATTTGAAGCACAAGAGCAAGGAGTTCATCATCAACGCACCATTTGTTACTTCTTGGAGAGTGGTGTCTCCTAGATTGGCTAGGTGTCACTTGGGAGCCTCCGACAAGATTGTGGAGTTGAACCAAGGAGTTTGTAAGGGCAAGGAGATCGCCTACTTCGTGAAGATCTACCGCTAGTGAGGAAAGTCCTTCGTGGGCGACGGCCATGGTGGGATAGACAAGGTTGCTTCTTCGTGGACCCTTCTTGGGTGAAGCCCTCCGTGGACTCGCGCAGCCGTTACCCTTCATGGGTTGAAGTCTCCATCAACGTGGATGTACGATAGCACCACCTATCGGAACCACGCCAAAAACATCCGTGTCTCCAATTGCGTTTGAATCCTCCAAACCCTTCCCTTTACTTTCTTGCAAGTTGCATGCTTTAATTTCCGCTGCCTATATACTCTTTGCATGCTTGCTTGAATTGTGTGATGATTGCTTGACTTGTCCTAAAGTAGCTAAAATCTGCCAAACTCTAAAATTGGG